>NW_027480836.1:0-149511 GCF_051401765.1 Calliopsis andreniformis | reverse complement strand
TGAGGATTGTGGATTGAGTATTGAGGATTGAAGATCGAGGTTTGAGGATTGAGAATTGAGAATTGAGGATGAGGACTGAGGGTTGAGGATTGAGGTTTGAGGAACGATGATTGAGGATTGAGAATTGAGGATGAGGACTGAGGGTTGAGGATTGAGGTTTGAGGAACGAGGATTGAGGATTGAGGATTGAGGACTGAGGATTGACGATTGAGTATTGAAGATTGAGGATTGATGTCTGAGGATTGAGGATTGAGGATTCAGGATTGAGGATTGAGGATTGAAGATTGAGTATTGAGGATTGAGGATTGAGGATTGAGGATTGAGTATTGAAGATTGAGGATTGATGATTGAGGATTGCGGACTGAGGATTGAGGATTGAAGTTTGAGGATTGGGTATAGAGGTTTGACATTGAGGATTGAGGATTGAGGATTGAGGATTGAGGATTGAGGATTGAAGATTGAATATTGTTGATTGAAGATTGGGGATTGAGGATTGAGTGTTGTGGATTGAGGACAAGGGCTGAGGGCTGAGTATTGATATTTGAGGTCTGAGGATTGAGGATTGAGGATTGAGAATTGAGGATTGAGGATTGAGGATTGAAGATTGAGGATTGGGTATTGAGTATTGAAGAATGAGGATTGAGGATTGAGGATTGACGATTGAGGATTGGGAATTGAGGATTGAAGATTGAGTATTGAGGATTGAAGGTTGATGATTGAGGATTGGGGATTGTGGTTTGGGGATTGAGGATTGAGGATTGAAGGTTGAGTATTGAGGATTGATCATTGAATATTGATGATTGAGGATTGAGGACTGAGGATTGAAGATTGAGGATTGGGGATTGAGGATTGAGGACTGAGGATTGAGAATTGAGGATTGAGGATTGAACATTGAGTATTGAGGATTAAAGATTGAGGATTGAGGATTGAGGACTGAAGATTGAGGACTGAGTGTTGAGTTTTGAGTGATGCGAATTGATGTTTGTAGACTGAGATTTGAAGATTGAAGATTGGGGATTGAGTACTGAAAACTGTGAATTGAGGATATTCTAATGAGGACTGAGGATTGACAATTGATTGCTGAGGACTGAGGGCTGAAGATTGACGATTCAGGATTGAGGATTCGGGATTGAGGTTTGAGGACGAGGACTGACGGTTGAGGATTCAGGTTTGAGGATTGAGGATTGAGGACTGATGACTGAAGATTGAGGATTGAGGATTGAGTATTGAGTATTGAAGATTGAGGATTGATGATTGTGGATTGAGGACTAAGGATTGAGGATTGAGGATTGAGGATTGAGGATTGAGTATTGAAGATTGAGGATGGATGACTGAGGATTGAGGATTGAGGATTGATGATTGAGGATTGAGGATTGAAGATTCAGTATGGAGGATTGAAGGTTGAGTATTGAGGATTGAGTATTGAGGATCGAGGATTTAGGATTGTGGATTGAAGATTGAGGATCGACTATTGAGGATTGAGGATTGAGTGTTGAAGATTGAGGATTGATCATTGAGGATTGAGGATTGAGGATTGAGGATTGAGGATTGAGGATTGAAGATTGAGGACTGGGATTGAGGATTGAGGATTGAGGATTGAGAATCGAAGATTGAGTATTGAGGATTGAAGATTGAGGTTTGAGGATTGATTATTGAGGATGGAGGATGAGGGCTGAGGGTTGAGCGTTGAGGTTTGAGTATTGAATACTGAGAATTCAGGATATTCTATTGAGTATTGAGAATTGAGGATTGATGGTTGAGTATTGAGGATTGTGGATTGAGTATTGAGGATTGAAGATCGAGGTTTGAGGATTGAGAATTGAGAATTGAGGATGAGGACTGAGGGTTGAGGATTGAGGTTTGAGGAACGATGATTGAGGATTGAGAATTGAGGATGAGGACTGAGGGTTGAGGATTGAGGTTTGAGGAACGAGGATTGAGGATTGAGGATTGAGGACTGAGGATTGACGATTGAGTATTGAAGATTGAGGATTGATGTCTGAGGATTGAGGATTGAGGATTCAGGATTGAGGATTGAGGATTGAAGATTGAGTATTGAGGATTGAGGATTGAGGATTGAGGATTGAGTATTGAAGATTGAGGATTGATGATTGAGGATTGCGGACTGAGGATTGAGGATTGAAGTTTGAGGATTGGGTATTGAGGTTTGAACATTGAGGTTTGAGGATTGAGGATTGAGGATTGAGGATTGAGGATTGAAGATTGAATATTGATGATTGAAGATTGGGGATTGAGGATTGAGTGTTGTGGATTGAGGACAAGGGCTGAGGGCTGAGTATTGATATTTGAGGTCTGAGGATTGAGGATTGAGGATTGAGAATTGAGGATTGAGGATTGAGGATTGAAGATTGAGGATTGGGTATTGAGTATTGAAGAATGAGGATTGAGGATTGAGGATTGAGCATTGAGTATTGAAGATTGAGTATTGAAGATTCAGGATTGATGATTGAGGATTGAGGATTGAGGATTGAGGATTGAGGATTGAGTATTGAAGATTGTGGTCTGATGATTGACGATTGAGGACTGAGGATTGAGGATTGATTATTGAGCTTTGGGGATTGAAGATTGTGGACTGGGGATAGAGGATTGAATATTGAGGATTAAGGATAGAGTATTGGGGATTGATGATCTAGGATAGGAGATTGATTATTGAGGATTGAAGATCGAGGATTGAGGATTGAGGATTGAGAATTGAGAATTGAGGATGAGGACTGAGGGTTGAGGATTGAGGTTTGAGGAATGAGGATTGAGGATTGAGGATTGAGGATTGAGGATTGAGGATTGAGGATTGAGTATTGAAGATTGAGGATTGATGACTGAGGATTGAGGATTGAGGATTGACGATTGAGGATTGGGAATTGAGGATTGGAGATTGAGTATTGAGGATTGAAGGTTGATGATTGAGGATTGGGGATTGTGGTTTGGGGATTGAGGATTGAGGATTGAAGGTTGAGTATTGAGGATTGATCATTGAATATTGATGATTGAGGATTGAGGACTGAGGATTGAAGATTGAGGATTGGGGATTGAGGATTGAGGACTGAGGATTGAGAATTGAGGATTGAGGATTGAAGATTGAGTATTGAGGATTAAAGATTGAGGATTGAGGATTGAGGACTGAAGATTGAGGACTGAGTGTTGAGTTTTGAGTGATGCGAATTGATGTTTGTAGACTGAGATTTGAAGATTGAAGATTGGGGATTGAGTACTGAAAACTGTGAATTGAGGATATTCTAATGAGGACTGAGGATTGACAATTGATTGCTGAGGACTGAGGGCTGAAGATTGACGATTCAGGATTGAGGATTCGGGATTGAGGTTTGAGGACGAGGACTGACGGTTGAGGATTCAGGTTTGAGGATTCAGGATTGAGGACTGATGACTGAAGATTGAGGATTGAGGATTGAGTATTGAGTATTGAAGATT
The DNA here is from genome assembly GCF_051401765.1 of Calliopsis andreniformis. Taxonomy (NCBI): domain Eukaryota; kingdom Metazoa; phylum Arthropoda; class Insecta; order Hymenoptera; family Andrenidae; genus Calliopsis; species Calliopsis andreniformis. The sequence goes on along the minus strand of NW_027480836.1, from coordinate 146,064 downwards.
GAGGATTGATGATTGTGGATTGAGGACTAAGGATTGAGGATTGAGGATTGAGGATTGAGGATTGAGTATTGAAGATTGAGGATGGATGACTGAGGATTGAGGATTGAGGATTGATGATTGAGGATTGAGGATTGAAGATTCAGTATGGAGGATTGAAGGTTGAGTATTGAGGATTGAGGATTGAGGATCGAGGATTTAGGATTGTGGATTGAAGATTGAGGATCGAGTATTGAGGATTGAGGATTGAGTGTTGAAGATTGAGGATTGATCATTGAGGATTGAGGATTGAGGATTGAGGATTGAGGATTGAGGATTGAAGATTGAGGACTGGGATTGAGGATTGAGGATTGAGGATTGAGAATCGAAGATTGAGTATTGAAGATTGAAGATTGAGGTTTGAGGATTGATTATTGAGGATGGAGGATGAGGGCTGAGGGTTGAGCGTTGAGGTTTGAGTATTGAATACTGAGAATTCAGGATATTCTATTGAGTATTGAGAATTGAGGATTGATGGTTGAGTATTGAGGATTGTGGATTGAGTATTGAGGATTGAAGATCGAGGTTTGAGGATTGAGAATTGAGAATTGAGGATGAGGACTGAGGGTTGAGGATTGAGGTTTGAGGAACGATGATTGAGGATTGAGAATTGAGGATGAGGACTGAGGGTTGAGGATTGAGGTTTGAGGAACGAGGATTGAGGATTGAGGATTGAGGACTGAGGATTGACGATTGAGTATTGAAGATTGAGGATTGATGTCTGAGGATTGAGGATTGAGGATTCAGGATTGAGGATTGAGGATTGAAGATTGAGTATTGAGGATTGAGGATTGAGGATTGAGGATTGAGTATTGAAGATTGAGGATTGATGATTGAGGATTGCGGACTGAGGATTGAGGATTGAAGTTTGAGGATTGGGTATTGAGGTTTGAACATTGAGGTTTGAGGATTGAGGATTGAGGATTGAGGATTGAGGATTGAAGATTGAATATTGATGATTGAAGATTGGGGATTGAGGATTGAGTGTTGTGGATTGAGGACAAGGGCTGAGGGCTGAGTATTGATATTTGAGGTCTGAGGATTGAGGATTGAGGATTGAGAATTGAGGATTGAGGATTGAGGATTGAAGATTGAGGATTGGGTATTGAGTATTGAAGAATGAGGATTGAGGATTGAGGATTGAGCATTGAGTATTGAAGATTGAGTATTGAAGATTCAGGATTGATGATTGAGGATTGAGGATTGAGGATTGAGGATTGAGGATTGAGTATTGAAGATTGTGGTCTGATGATTGACGATTGAGGACTGAGGATTGAGGATTGATTATTGAGCTTTGGGGATTGAAGATTGTGGACTGGGGATAGAGGATTGAATATTGAGGATTAAGGATAGAGTATTGGGGATTGATGATCTAGGATAGGAGATTGATTATTGAGGATTGAAGATCGAGGATTGAGGATTGAGGATTGAGAATTGAGAATTGAGGATGAGGACTGAGGGTTGAGGATTGAGGTTTGAGGAATGAGGATTGAGGATTGAGGATTGAGTATTGAAGATTGAGGATTGATGACTGAGGATTGAGGATTGAGGATTGACGATTGAGGATTGGGAATTGAGGATTGGAGATTGAGTATTGAGGATTGAAGGTTGATGATTGAGGATTGGGGATTGTGGTTTGGGGATTGAGGATTGAGGATTGAAGGTTGAGTATTGAGGATTGATCATTGAATATTGATGATTGAGGATTGAGGACTGAGGATTGAAGATTGAGGATTGGGGATTGAGGATTGAGGACTGAGGATTGAGAATTGAGGATTGAGGATTGAAGATTGAGTATTGAGGATTAAAGATTGAGGATTGAGGATTGAGGACTGAAGATTGAGGACTGAGTGTTGAGTTTTGAGTGATGCGAATTGATGTTTGTAGACTGAGATTTGAAGATTGAAGATTGGGGATTGAGTACTGAAAACTGTGAATTGAGGATATTCTAATGAGGACTGAGGATTGACAATTGATTGCTGAGGACTGAGGGCTGAAGATTGACGATTCAGGATTGAGGATTCGGGATTGAGGTTTGAGGACGAGGACTGACGGTTGAGGATTCAGGTTTGAGGATTGAGGATTGAGGACTGATGACTGAAGATTGAGGATTGAGGATTGAGTATTGAGTATTGAAGATTGAGGATTGATGATTGTGGATTGAGGACTAAGGATTGAGGATTGAGGATTGAGGATTGAGGATTGAGTATTGAAGATTGAGGATGGATGACTGAGGATTGAGGATTGAGGATTGATGATTGAGGATTGAGGATTGAAGATTCAGTATGGAGGATTGAAGGTTGAGTATTGAGGATTGAGGATTGAGGATCGAGGATTTAGGATTGTGGATTGAAGATTGAGGATCGAGTATTGAGGATTGAGGATTGAGTGTTGAAGATTGAGGATTGATCATTGAGGATTGAGGATTGAGGATTGAGGATTGAGGATTGAGGATTGAAGATTGAGGACTGGGATTGAGGATTGAGGATTGAGGATTGAGAATCGAAGATTGAGTATTGAGGATTGAAGATTGAGGTTTGAGGATTGATTATTGAGGATGGAGGATGAGGGCTGAGGGTTGAGCGTTGAGGTCCGAGTATTGAATACTGAGAAGTCAGGATATTCTATTGAGTATTGAGAATTGAGGATTGATGGTTGAGTATTGAGGATTGTGGATTGAGTATTGAGGATTGAAGATCGATGTTTGAGGATTGAGAATTGAGAATTGAGGATGAGGACTGAGGGTTGAGGATTGAGGTTTGAGGAACGATGATTGAGGATTGAGAATTGAGGATGAGGACTGAGGGTTGAGGATTGAGGTTTGAGGAACGAGGATTGAGGATTGAGGATTGAGGACTGAGGATTGACGATTGAGTATTGAAGATTGAGGATTGATGTCTGAGGATTGAGGATTGAGGATTCAGGATTGAGGATTGAGGATTGAAGATTGAGTATTGAGGATTGAGGATTGAGGATTGAGGATTGAGTATTGAAGATTGAGGATTGATGATTGAGGATTGCGGACTGAGGATTGAGGATTGAGGATTGAGGATTGAGTATTGAAGATTGAGGATTCATGATTGTGGATTTGAGGACTAAGGATTGAGGATTGAGGATTGAGGATTGAGGATTGAGTGTTGAAGATTGAGGATGGATGACTGAGGATTGAGGATTGAGGATTGATGATTGAGGATTGAGGATTGAAGATTCAGTATGGAGGATTGAAGGTTGAGTATTGAGGATTGAGGATTGAGAATCGAGGATTTAGGATTGTGGATTGAAGATTGAGTATCGAGTATTGAGGATTGAGGATTGAGTGTCGAAGATTGAGGATTGATCATTGAGGATTGAGGATTGAGGATTGAGGATTGAGGATTGAGGATTGAAGATTGAGGACTGGGATTGAGGATTGAGGATTGAGGATTGAGAATCGAAGATTAAGTATTGAGGATTGAAGATTGAGGTTTGAGGATTGAGGATTGAGGATGGAGGATGAGGGCTGAGGGTTGAGCGTTGAGGTTTGAGTATTGAATACTGAGAATTCAGGATATTCTATTGAGTATTGAGAATTGAGGATTGATGGTTGAGTATTGAGGATTGTGGATTGAGTATTGAGGATTGAAGATTGAGGTTTGAGGATTGAGAATTGAGAATTGAGGATGAGGACTGAGGGTTGAGGATTGAGGTTTCAGGAACGATGATTGAGGATTGAGAATTGAGGATGAGGACTGAGGGTTGAGGATTGAGGTTTGAGGAACGAGGATTGAGGATTGAGGATTGAGGACTGAGGATTGATGATTGAGTATTGAAGATTGAGGATTGATGTCTGAGGATTGAGGATTGAGGATTCAGGATTGAGGATTGAGGATTGAAGATTGAGTATTGAGGATTGAGGATTGAGGATTGAGGATTGAGTATTGAAGATTGAGGATTGATGATTGAGGATTGCGGACTGAGGATTGAGGATTGAGGATTGAGGATTGAGGATTGAGGATTGAAGACTGAGTATTGAGGATTGAAGATTGAGTATTGAGGATTGAATTTTGAGGATTGAAGATTGAGGATTGAGGATTGAGGAGTAAGAATTGAGAATTGAGGATGAGGACTGAGGGTTGAGGATTGAGGTTTGTGGAATGAGGATTGAGGATTGAGGATTGAGGATTGATGATTGAGGATTGAGTATTGAAGATTGAGGATTGATGACTGAGGATTGTGGATTGAGGATTGATGATTGAGGATTGAGGATTGAAGATTGAGTATGGAGGATTGAATATTGAGGATTGAGGATTGAGGAACGAGAATTGACGATCGAGAATGATGGCTGAGGTTTGAGTACTGAGGTTTGAGGTTTGAGGAACGAGGATTGAGGATTGAGAATTGAGGATGAGGACTGAGGATTGAGGACTGAGGATTGAGAATTGAGGATTGAGGATTGAAGATTGAGTATTGAGGATTGAAGATTGAGGATTGAGGATTGAGGACTGAAGATTGAGGACTGAGTGTTGAGTTTTGAGTGATGAGAATTGATGTTTGTAGACTGAGATTTGAAGATGGAAGATTGGGGATTGAGTACTGAAAACTGAGAATTGAGGATATTCTAATGGGGACTGAGTATTGACAATTGATTGTTGATGACTGAGGGCTGAAGATTGACGATTCAGGATTGAGGATTCGGGATTGAGGCTTGAGGACGAGGACTGACGGTTGAGGATTCAGGTTTGGGGATTGAGGATTGAGGATTGAGGATTGAGGATTGAGGATTGAGGGTTGAGGATAGAGGATTGAGCATTGAGGATTGAAGATGAGGATTGAGGATCGAGGATTGAGGATTGAGGATTGAGGATTGAGGATTGAGTATTGAAGATTGAGGATGGATGACTGAGGATTGGGGATTGAGGATTGATGATTGAGGATTGAGGATTGAAGATTCAGTATGGAGGATTGAAGGTTGAGTATTGAGGATTGAGGATTGAGGATTGAGGATTGAGGATTGAGGATTGAGGATTGAGAATTGACTATTGAAGATTCTGGACTGATGTTTGACGATTGAGGATTGATTATTGAGCTTTGGGGATTGAAGATTGTGGACTGCGGATAGAGGATTGAATATTGAGGATTAAGGATAGAGTATTGGGGATTGAGGATCTAGGATAGGAGATTGATTATTGAGGATTGAGGATTGAGGATTGAGGATTGAGGATTGAGAATTGAGAATTGAGGATAGAGGATTGAGGATTCAGGATTGAGAATTGAGGATGAGGGCTGAGGGTTGAGGATTGAGGGTTGAGAATTGAGGATTGAGGATTGAGGATTGAGAACTGAGGATTGACGATTGAAGATTGAGTACTGAGGATTGAAGGTTGAGGATTGAGGATTGAGGATTGAGGATTGACGATGAGGTCTGAGGGTTGAGGATTGAGGTTTGAGGACTGAGGACTGAGGATTGGGGATTGAGAATTGAGGATTGAGGATTGAGAATAGAAGATTGAGGATTGGGTATTGAGGATTGTAGAATGAGGATTGAGGATCGAGGATTGAGGATTGAAGATTGAGTATTGAGGATTGAATATTGAGGATTGAGGATTGAGTATTGAGGATTGAGGATTGAGGATTGAGGATTGAAGACTGAATATTGATGATTGAAGATTGGGGATTGAGGATTGAGTGTTGTGGATTGAGGACAAGGAGTGAGGGCTGAGTATTGATATTTGAGGTCTGAGGATTGAGGATTGAGGATTGAGAATTGAGGATTGAGGATTGGGGATTGAAGATTGAGGATTGGGTATTGAGTATTGAAGAATGAGGATTGAGGATTGAGGATTGAGCATTGAGGATTGAAGATTGAGTATTGAAGATTCAGGATTGATGATTGAGAATTGAGGATCGAGGATTGAGGATTGAGGATTGAGGATTGAGTATTGAAGTTTGTGGACTGATGGTTGACGATTGAGGACTGAGGATTGAGGATTGATTATTGAGCTTTGGGGATTGAAGATTGTGGACTGGGGATAGAGGATTGAATATTGAGGATTAAGGATAGAGTATTGGGGATTGATGATCTAGGATAGGAGATTTATTATTGAGGATTGAAGATTGAGGATTGAGGTTTGAGGATTGAGAATTGAGAATTGAGGATGAGGACTGAGGGTTAAGGATTGAGGTTTGAGGAATGAGGATTGAGGATTGGGGATTGAGGACTGAGGATAGAGGATTGAGAATTGAGGATTGAGGATTGAGGATTGAGGATTGGGTATTGAGGATTGAAGAATGAGGATTGACGATTGAGGATTGAGGATTGAGGATTGAGGATTGAGGATTGAGTATTGAAGATTGAGGATTGATGATTGTGGATTGAGTACTGAGGATTGAGGATTGAGGATTGAGGATTGAAGACTGAGTATTGAGGATTGAAAATTGAGTATTGAGGATTGAATTTTGAGGATTGCAGATTGAGGATTGAGGATTGAGGATTAAGAATTGAGAATTGAGGATGAGGACTGAGGGTTGAGGATTGAGGTTTGTGGAATGAGGATTGAGGATTGAGGATTGAGGATTGATGATTGCGGATTGAGTATTGAAGATTGAGGATTGATGACTGAGGATTGAGGATTGAGGATTGATGATTGAGGATTGAGGATTGAAGATTGAGTATGGAGGACTGAATATTGAGGATTGAGGATTGAGGAACGAGGATTGACGATTGAGGATGATGGCTGAGGTTTGAGGACTGAGGTTTGAGGACTGAGGACTGAGGATTGAGGATTGAGGATTGAGGATTGAGGATTGAGTATTGAAGATTGAGGATTGATGGTTGTGGATTGAGGACTGAGGATTGAGGATTGAGCATTGAGGGTTGAAGACTGAGTATTGAGGATTGAAGATTGAGGATTGAGGATTGAGGATTCAGGATTGAGGATTGAGAATGAGGGCTGAGGTTTGAGGATTGAGGATTGAGAATTGAGGATTGAGGATTGAGGATTGAGAACTGAGGATTGACGATTGAAGATTGAGTATTGAGGATTGAAGGTTGAGGATTGAGGATTGAGGATTGGGGATTGACGATGAGGTCTGAGGGTTGAGGATTGAGGTTTGAGGACTGAGGACTGAGGATTGGGGATTGAGAATTGAGGATTGAGGATTGAGGATAGAAGATTGAGGATTGGGTATTGAGGATTGTAGAATGAGGATTGAGGATCGAGGATTGAGGATTGAAAGTTGAGTATTGAGGATTGAATATTGAGGATTGAGGATTGAGGATTGAGGATTGAGGATTGAGGATTGAAGATTGAGGACTGTGGACTGAGTGTTGAGGGTTGAGTGATGAGTATTGATGTTTGTGGATAGAGATTTGAAGATTGCAGATCGAGTATTGCGTATTGAAATCTCTGAACTGAGGATATTCTATTGAGGATTGAGGATTGACAACTTATAGTTGAGGACTGAGCGTTGAAGGTTGAGGATTCAGGATTGAGGATTCAGGGTTGTGGTTTGAGGACTGGGGATTGAGGATTGAGGATTGTGGATTGAGGATTGAGGATTGAGGATTGAAGTTTGAGGATTGGGTATTGAGGTTTGAACATTGAGGATTGAGGATTGAGGATTGAGGATTGAGGATTGAGGATTGAAGATTGAATATTGATGATTGAAGATTGGGGATTGAGGATTGAGTGTTGTGGATTGAGGACAAGGGCTGAGGGCTGAGTATTGATATTTGAGGTCTGAGGATTGAGGATTGAGGATTGAGAATTGAGGATTGAGGATTGAGGATTGAAGATTGAGGATTGGGTATTGAGTATTGAAGAATGAGGATTGAGGATTGAGGATTGAGCATTGAGTATTGAAGATTGAGTATTGAAGATTCAGGATTGATGATTGAGGATTGAGGATTGAGGATTGAGGATTGAGGATTGAGTATTGAAGATTGTGGTCTGATGATTGACGATTGAGGACTGAGGATTGAGGATTGATTATTGAGCTTTGGGGATTGAAGATTGTGGACTGGGGATAGAGGATTGAATATTGAGGATTAAGGATAGAGTATTGGGGATTGATGATCTAGGATAGGAGATTGATTATTGAGGATTGAAGATCGAGGATTGAGGATTGAGGATTGAGAATTGAGAATTGAGGATGAGGACTGAGGGTTGAGGATTGAGGTTTGAGGAATGAGGATTGAGGATTGAGGATTGAGGATTGAGGATTGAGGATTGAGGATTGAGTATTGAAGATTGAGGATTGATGACTGAGGATTGAGGATTGAGGATTGACGATTGAGGATTGGGAATTGAGGATTGAAGATTGAGTATTGAGGATTGAAGGTTGATGATTGAGGATTGGGGATTGTGGTTTGGGGATTGAGGATTGAGGATTGAAGGTTGAGTATTGAGGATTGATCATTGAATATTGATGATTGAGGATTGAGGACTGAGGATTGAAGATTGAGGATTGGGGATTGAGGATTGAGGACTGAGGATTGAGAATTGAGGATTGAGGATTGAAGATTGAGTATTGAGGATTAAAGATTGAGGATTGAGGATTGAGGACTGAAGATTGAGGACTGAGTGTTGAGTTTTGAGTGATGCGAATTGATGTTTGTAGACTGAGATTTGAAGATTGAAGATTGGGGATTGAGTACTGAAAACTGTGAATTGAGGATATTCTAATGAGGACTGAGGATTGACAATTGATTGCTGAGGACTGAGGGCTGAAGATTGACGATTCAGGATTGAGGATTCGGGATTGAGGTTTGAGGACGAGGACTGACGGTTGAGGATTCAGGTTTGAGGATTGAGGATTGAGGACTGATGACTGAAGATTGAGGATTGAGGATTGAGTATTGAGTATTGAAGATTGAGGATTGATGATTGTGGATTGAGGACTAAGGATTGAGGATTGAGGATTGAGTATTGAAGATTGAGGATGGATGACTGAGGATTGAGGATTGAGGATTGATGATTGAGGATTGAGGATTGAAGATTCAGTATGGAGGATTGAAGGTTGAGTATTGAGGATTGAGGATTGAGGATCGAGGATTTAGGATTGTGGATTGAAGATTGAGGATCGAGTATTGAGGATTGAGGATTGAGTGTTGAAGATTGAGGATTGATCATTGAGGATTGAGGATTGAGGATTGAGGATTGAGGATTGAGGATTGAAGATTGAGGACTGGGATTGAGGATTGAGGATTGAGGATTGAGAATCGAAGATTGAGTATTGAGGATTGAAGATTGAGGTTTGAGGATTGATTATTGAGGATGGAGGATGAGGGCTGAGGGTTGAGCGTTGAGGTTTGAGTATTGAATACTGAGAATTCAGGATATTCTATTGAGTATTGAGAATTGAGGATTGATGGTTGAGTATTGAGGATTGTGGATTGAGTATTGAGGATTGAAGATCGAGGTTTGAGGATTGAGAATTGAGAATTGAGGATGAGGACTGAGGGTTGAGGATTGAGGTTTGAGGAACGATGATTGAGGATTGAGAATTGAGGATGAGGACTGAGGGTTGAGGATTGAGGTTTGAGGAACGAGGATTGAGGATTGAGGATTGAGGACTGAGGATTGACGATTGAGTATTGAAGATTGAGGATTGATGTCTGAGGATTGAGGATTGAGGATTCAGGATTGAGGATTGAGGATTGAAGATTGAGTATTGAGGATTGAGGATTGAGGATTGAGGATTGAGTATTGAAGATTGAGGATTGATGATTGAGGATTGCGGACTGAGGATTGAGGATTGAAGTTTGAGGATTGGGTATTGAGGTTTGAACATTGAGGATTGAGGATTGAGGATTGAGGATTGAGGATTGAGGATTGAAGATTGAATATTGATGATTGAAGATTGGGGATTGAGGATTGAGTGTTGTGGATTGAGGACAAGGGCTGAGGGCTGAGTATTGATATTTGAGGTCTGAGGATTGAGGATTGAGGATTGAGGATTGAGGATTGAGGATTGAGTATTGAAGATTGTGGTCTGATGATTGACGATTGAGGACTGAGGATTGAGGATTGATTATTGAGCTTTGGGGATTGAAGATTGTGGACTGGGGATAGAGGATTGAATATTGAGGATTAAGGATAGAGTATTGGGGATTGATGATCTAGGATAGGAGATTGATTATTGAGGATTGAAGATCGAGGATTGAGGATTGAGGATTGAGAATTGAGAATTGAGGATGAGGACTGAGGGTTGAGGATTGAGGTTTGAGGAATGAGGATTGAGGATTGAGGATTGAGGATTGAGGATTGAGGATTGAGGATTGAGTATTGAAGATTGAGGATTGATGACTGAGGATTGAGGATTGAGGATTGACGATTGAGGATTGGGAATTGAGGATTGAAGATTGAGTATTGAGGATTGAAGGTTGATGATTGAGGATTGGGGATTGTGGTTTGGGGATTGAGGATTGAGGATTGAAGGTTGAGTATTGAGGATTGATCATTGAATATTGATGATTGAGGATTGAGGACTGAGGATTGAAGATTGAGGATTGGGGATTGAGGATTGAGGACTGAGGATTGAGAATTGAGGATTGAGGATTGAAGATTGAGTATTGAGGATTAAAGATTGGGGATTGAGGATTGAGGACTGAAGATTGAGGACTGAGTGTTGAGTTTTGAGTGATGCGAATTGATGTTTGTAGACTGAGATTTGAAGATTGAAGATTGGGGATTGAGTACTGAAAACTGTGAATTGAGGATATTCTAGTGAGGACTGAGGATTGACAATTGATTGCTGAGGACTGAGGGCTGAAGATTGACGATTCAGGATTGAGGATTCGGGATTGAGGTTTGAGGACGAGGACTGACGGTTGAGGATTCAGGTTTGAGGATTGAGGATTGAGGACTGATGACTGAAGATTGAGGATTGAGGATTGAGTATTGAGTATTGAAGATTGAGGATTGATGATTGTGGATTGAGGACTAAGGATTGAGGATTGAGGATTGAGGATTGAGGATTGAGTATTGAAGATTGAGGATGTATGACTGAGGATTGAGGATTGAGGATTGATGATTGAGGATTGAGGATTGAAGATTCAGTATGGAGGATTGAAGGTTGAGTATTGAGGATTGAGAATTGAGGATCGAGGATTTAGGATTGTGGATTGAAGATTGAGGATCGAGTATTGAGGATTGAGGATTGAGTGTTGAAGATTGAGGATTGATCATTGAGGATTGAGGATTGAGGATTGAGGATTGAGGATTGAGGATTGAAGATTGAGGACTGGGATTGAGGATTGAGGATTGAGGATTGAGAATCGAAGATTGAGTATTGAGGATTGAAGATTGATGTTTGAGGATTGATTATTGAGGATGGAGGATGAGGGCTGAGGGTTGAGCGTTGAGGTTTGAGTATTGAATACTGAGAATTCAGGATATTCTATTGAGTATTGAGAATTGAGGATTGATGGTTGAGTATTGAGGATTGTGGATTGAGTATTGAGGATTGAAGATCGAGGTTTGAGGATTGAGAATTGAGAATTGAGGATGAGGACTGAGGGTTGAGGATTAAGGTTTGAGGAACGATGATTGAGGATTGAGAATTGAGGATGAGGACTGAGGGTTGAGGATTGCGGTTTGAGGAACGAGGATTGAGGATTGAGGTTTGAGGACTGAGGATTGACGATTGAGTATTGAAGATTGAGGATTGATGTCTGAGGATTGAGGATTGAGGATTCAGGATTGAGGATTGAGGATTGAAGATTGAGTATTGAGGATTGAGGATTGAGTATTGAAGATTGAGGATTGATGATTGAGGATTGCGGACTGAGGATTGAGGATTGAGCATTGAGGGTTGAAGACTGAGTATTGAGGATTGAAGATTGAGGATTGAGGATTGAGGATTCAGGATTGAGGATTGAGAATGAGGGCTGAGGGTTGAGGATTGAGGATTGAGAATTGAGGATTGAGGATTGAGGATTGAGAACTGAGGATTGACGATTGAAGATTGAGTATTGAGGATTGAAGGTTGAGGATTGAGGATTGAGGATTGGGGATTGACGATGAGGTCTGAGGGTTGAGGATTGAGGTTTGAGGACTGAGGACTGAGGATTGGGGATTGAGAATTGAGGATTGAGGATTGAGGATAGAAGATTGAGGATTGGGTATTGAGGATTGTAGGATGAGGATTGAGGATCGAGGATTGAGGATTGAAAGTTGAGTATTGAGGATTGAATATTGAGGATTGAGGATTGAGGATTGAGGATTGAGGATTGAGGATTGAAGATTGAGGACTGTGGACTGAGTGTTGAGGGTTGAGTGATGAGTATTGATGTTTGTGGATAGAGATTTGAAGATTGCAGATCGAGTATTGCGTATTGAAATCTCTGAACTGAGGATATTCTATTGAGGATTGAGGATTGACAACTTATAGTTGAGGACTGAGCGTTGAAGGTTGAGGATTCAGGATTGAGGATTCAGGGTTGTGGTTTGAGGACTGGGGATTGAGGATTGAGGATTGTGGATTGAGGATTGAGGATTGAGGATTGAAGTTTGAGGATTGGGTATTGAGGTTTGAACATTGAGGATTGAGGATTGAGGATTGAGGATTGAGGATTGAGGATTGAAGATTGAATATTGATGATTGAAGATTGGGGATTGAGGATTGAGTGTTGTGGATTGAGGACAAGGGCTGAGGGCTGAGTATTGATATTTGAGGTCTGAGGATTGAGGATTGAGGATTGAGAATTGAGGATTGAGGATTGAGGATTGAAGATTGAGGATTGGGTATTGAGTATTGAAGAATGAGGATTGAGGATTGAGGATTGAGCATTGAGTATTGAAGATTGAGTATTGAAGATTCAGGATTGATGATTGAGGATTGAGGATTGAGGATTGAGGATTGAGGATTGAGTATTGAAGATTGTGGTCTGATAATTGACGATTGAGGACTGAGGATTGAGGATTGATTATTGAGCTTTGGGGATTGAAGATTGTGGACTGGGGATAGAGGATTGAATATTGAGGATTAAGGATAGAGTATTGGGGATTGATGATCTAGGATAGGAGATTGATTATTGAGGATTGAAGATCGAGGATTGAGGATTGAGGATTGAGAATTGAGAATTGAGGATGAGGACTGAGGGTTGAGGATTGAGGTTTGAGGAATGAGGATTGAGGATTGAGGATTGAGGATTGAGGATTGAGGATTGAGGATTGAGTACTGAAGATTGAGGATTGATGACTGAGGATTGAGGATTGAGGATTGACGATTGAGGATTGGGAATTGAGGATTGAAGATTGAGTATTGAGGATTGAAGGTTGATGATTGAGGATTGGGGATTGTGGTTTGGGGATTGAGGATTGAGGATTGAAGGTTGAGTATTGAGGATTGATCATTGAATATTGATGATTGAGGATTGAGGACTGAGGATTGAAGATTGAGGATTGGGGATTGAGGATTGAGGACTGAGGATTGAGAATTGAGGATTGAGGATTGAAGATTGAGTATTGAGGATTAAAGATTGAGGATTGAGGATTGAGGACTGAAGATTGAGGACTGAGTGTTGAGTTTTGAGTGATGCGAATTGATGTTTGTAGACTGAGATTTGAAGATTGAAGATTGGGGATTGAGTACTGAAAACTGTGAATTGAGGATATTCTAATGAGGACTGAGGATTGACAATTGATTGCTGAGGACTGAGGGCTGAAGATTGACGATTCAGGATTGAGGATTCGGGATTGAGGTTTGAGGACGAGGACAGACGGTTGAGGATTCAGGTTTGAGGATTGAGGATTGAGGACTGATGACTGAAGATTGAGGATTGAGGATTGAGTATTGAGTATTGAAGATTGAGGATTGATGATTGTGGATTGAGGACTAAGGATTGAGGATTGAGGATTGAGGATTGAGGATTGAGTATTGAAGATTGAGGATGGATGACTGAGGATTGAGGATTGAGGATTGATGATTGAGGATTGAGGATTGAAGATTCAGTATGGAGGATTGAAGGTTGAGTATTGAGGATTGAGGATTGAGGATCGAGGATTTAGGATTGTGGATTGAAGATTGAGGATCGAGTATTGAGGATTGAGGATTGAGTGTTGAAGATTGAGGATTGATCATTGAGGATTGAGGATTGAGGATTGAGGATTGAGGATTGAGGATTGAAGATTGAGGACTGGGATTGAGGATTGAGGATTGAGGATTGAGAATCGAAGATTGAGTATTGAGGATTGAAGATTGAGGTTTGAGGATTGATTATTGAGGATGGAGGATGAGGGCTGAGGGTTGAGCGTTGAGGTTTGAGTATTGAATACTGAGAATTCAGGATATTCTATTGAGTATTGAGAATTGAGGATTGATGGTTGAGTATTGAGGATTGTGGATTGAGTATTGAGGATTGAAGATCGAGGTTTGAGGATTGAGAATTGAGAATTGAGGATGAGGACTGAGGGTTGAGGATTGAGGTTTGAGGAACGATGATTGAGGATTGAGAATTGAGGATGAGGACTGAGGGTTGAGGATTGAGGTTTGAGGAACGAGGATTGAGGATTGAGGATTGAGGACTGAGGATTGACGATTGAGTATTGAAGATTGAGGATTGATGTCTGAGGATTGAGGATTGAGGATTCAGGATTGAGGATTGAGGATTGAAGATTGAGTATTGAGGATTGAGGATTGAGGATTGAGGATTGAGTATTGAAGATTGAGGATTGATGATTGAGGATTGCGGACTGAGGATTGAGGATTGAAGTTTGAGGATTGGGTATAGAGGTTTGACATTGAGGATTGAGGATTGAGGATTGAGGATTGAGGATTGAGGATTGAAGATTGAATATTGTTGATTGAAGGTTGGGGATTGAGGATTGAGTGTTGTGGATTGAGGACAAGGGCTGAGGGCTGAGTATTGATATTTGAGGTCTGAGGATTGAGGATTGAGGATTGAGAATTGAGGATTGAGGATTGAGGATTGAAGATTGAGGATTGGGTATTGAGTATTGAAGAATGAGGATTGAGGATTGAGGATTGACGATTGAGGATTGGGAATTGAGGATTGAAGATTGAGTATTGAGGATTGAAGGTTGATGATTGAGGATTGGGGATTGTGGTTTGGGGATTGAGGATTGAGGATTGAAGGTTGAGTATTGAGGATTGATCATTGAATATTGATGATTGAGGATTGAGGACTGAGGATTGAAGATTGAGGATTGGGGATTGAGGATTGAGGACTGAGGATTGAGAATTGAGGATTGAGGATTGAACATTGAGTATTGAGGATTAAAGATTGAGGATTGAGGATTGAGGACTGAAGATTGAGGACTGAGTGTTGAGTTTTGAGTGATGCGAATTGATGTTTGTAGACTGAGATTTGAAGATTGAAGATTGGGGATTGAGTACTGAAAACTGTGAATTGAGGATATTCTAATGAGGACTGAGGATTGACAATTGATTGCTGAGGACTGAGGGCTGAAGATTGACGATTCAGGATTGAGGATTCGGGATTGAGGTTTGAGGACGAGGACTGACGGTTGAGGATTCAGGTTTGAGGATTGAGGATTGAGGACTGATGACTGAAGATTGAGGATTGAGGATTGAGTATTGAGTATTGAAGATTGAGGATTGATGATTGTGGATTGAGGACTAAGGATTGAGGATTGAGGATTGAGGATTGAGGATTGAGTATTGAAGATTGAGGATGGATGACTGAGGATTGAGGATTGAGGATTGATGATTGAGGATTGAGGATTGAAGATTCAGTATGGAGGATTGAAGGTTGAGTATTGAGGATTGAGTATTCAGGATCGAGGATTTAGGATTGTGGATTGAAGATTGAGGATCGACTATTGAGGATTGAGGATTGAGTGTTGAAGATTGAGGATTGATCATTGAGGATTGAGGATTGAGGATTGAGGATTGAGGATTGAGGATTGAAGATTGAGGACTGGGATTGAGGATTGAGGATTGAGGATTGAGAATCGAAGATTGAGTATTGAGGATTGAAGATTGAGGTTTGAGGATTGATTATTGAGGATGGAGGATGAGGGCTGAGGGTTGAGCGTTGAGGTTTGAGTATTGAATACTGAGAATTCAGGATATTCTATTGAGTATTGAGAATTGAGGATTGATGGTTGAGTATTGAGGATTGTGGATTGAGTATTGAGGATTGAAGATCGAGGTTTGAGGATTGAGAATTGAGAATTGAGGATGAGGACTGAGGGTTGAGGATTGAGGTTTGAGGAACGATGATTGAGGATTGAGAATTGAGGATGAGGACTGAGGGTTGAGGATTGAGGTTTGAGGAACGAGGATTGAGGATTGAGGATTGAGGACTGAGGATTGACGATTGAGTATTGAAGATTGAGGATTGATGTCTGAGGATTGAGGATTGAGGATTCAGGATTGAGGATTGAGGATTGAAGATTGAGTATTGAGGATTGAGGATTGAGGATTGAGGATTGAGTATTGAAGATTGAGGATTGATGATTGAGGATTGCGGACTGAGGATTGAGGATTGAAGTTTGAGGATTGGGTATTGAGGTTTGAACATTGAGGTTTGAGGATTGAGGATTGAGGATTGAGGATTGAGGATTGAAGATTGAATATTGATGATTGAAGATTGGGGATTGAGGATTGAGTGTTGTGGATTGAGGACAAGGGCTGAGGGCTGAGTATTGATATTTGAGGTCTGAGGATTGAGGATTGAGGATTGAGAATTGAGGATTGAGGATTGAGGATTGAAGATTGAGGATTGGGTATTGAGTATTGAAGAATGAGGATTGAGGATTGAGGATTGAGCATTGAGTATTGAAGATTGAGTATTGAAGATTCAGGATTGATGATTGAGGATTGAGGATTGAGGATTGAGGATTGAGGATTGAGTATTGAAGATTGTGGTCTGATGATTGACGATTGAGGACTGAGGATTGAGGATTGATTATTGAGCTTTGGGGATTGAAGATTGTGGACTGGGGATAGAGGATTGAATATTGAGGATTAAGGATAGAGTATTGGGGATTGATGATCTAGGATAGGAGATTGATTATTGAGGATTGAAGATCGAGGATTGAGGATTGAGGATTGAGAATTGAGAATTGAGGATGAGGACTGAGGGTTGAGGATTGAGGTTTGAGGAATGAGGATTGAGGATTGAGGATTGAGGATTGAGGATTGAGGATTGAGGATTGAGTATTGAAGATTGAGGATTGATGACTGAGGATTGAGGATTGAGGATTGACGATTGAGGATTGGGAATTGAGGATTGGAGATTGAGTATTGAGGATTGAAGGTTGATGATTGAGGATTGGGGATTGTGGTTTGGGGATTGAGGATTGAGGATTGAAGGTTGAGTATTGAGGATTGATCATTGAATATTGATGATTGAGGATTGAGGACTGAGGATTGAAGATTGAGGATTGGGGATTGAGGATTGAGGACTGAGGATTGAGAATTGAGGATTGAGGATTGAAGATTGAGTATTGAGGATTAAAGATTGAGGATTGAGGATTGAGGACTGAAGATTGAGGACTGAGTGTTGAGTTTTGAGTGATGCGAATTGATGTTTGTAGACTGAGATTTGAAGATTGAAGATTGGGGATTGAGTACTGAAAACTGTGAATTGAGGATATTCTAATGAGGACTGAGGATTGACAATTGATTGCTGAGGACTGAGGGCTGAAGATTGACGATTCAGGATTGAGGATTCGGGATTGAGGTTTGAGGACGAGGACTGACGGTTGAGGATTCAGGTTTGAGGATTCAGGATTGAGGACTGATGACTGAAGATTGAGGATTGAGGATTGAGTATTGAGTATTGAAGATTGAGGATTGATGATTGTGGATTGAGGACTAAGGATTGAGGATTGAGGATTGAGGATTGAGGATTGAGTATTGAAGATTGAGGATGGATGACTGAGGATTGAGGATTGAGGATTGATGATTGAGGATTGAGGATTGAAGATTCAGTATGGAGGATTGAAGGTTGAGTATTGAGGATTGAGGATTGAGGATCGAGGATTTAGGATTGTGGATTGAAGATTGAGGATCGAGTATTGAGGATTGAGGATTGAGTGTTGAAGATTGAGGATTGATCATTGAGGATTGAGGATTGAGGATTGAGGATTGAGGATTGAGGATTGAAGATTGAGGACTGGGATTGAGGATTGAGGATTGAGGATTGAGAATCGAAGATTGAGTATTGAAGATTGAAGATTGAGGTTTGAGGATTGATTATTGAGGATGGAGGATGAGGGCTGAGGGTTGAGCGTTGAGGTTTGAGTATTGAATACTGAGAATTCAGGATATTCTATTGAGTATTGAGAATTGAGGATTGATGGTTGAGTATTGAGGATTGTGGATTGAGTATTGAGGATTGAAGATCGAGGTTTGAGGATTGAGAATTGAGAATTGAGGATGAGGACTGAGGGTTGAGGATTGAGGTTTGAGGAACGATGATTGAGGATTGAGAATTGAGGATGAGGACTGAGGGTTGAGGATTGAGGTTTGAGGAACGAGGATTGAGGATTGAGGATTGAGGACTGAGGATTGACGATTGAGTATTGAAGATTGAGGATTGATGTCTGAGGATTGAGGATTGAGGATTCAGGATTGAGGATTGAGGATTGAAGATTGAGTATTGAGGATTGAGGATTGAGGATTGAGGATTGAGTATTGAAGATTGAGGATTGATGATTGAGGATTGCGGACTGAGGATTGAGGATTGAAGTTTGAGGATTGGGTATTGAGGTTTGAACATTGAGGTTTGAGGATTGAGGATTGAGGATTGAGGATTGAGGATTGAAGATTGAATATTGATGATTGAAGATTGGGGATTGAGGATTGAGTGTTGTGGATTGAGGACAAGGGCTGAGGGCTGAGTATTGATATTTGAGGTCTGAGGATTGAGGATTGAGGATTGAGAATTGAGGATTGAGGATTGAGGATTGAAGATTGAGGATTGGGTATTGAGTATTGAAGAATGAGGATTGAGGATTGAGGATTGAGCATTGAGTATTGAAGATTGAGTATTGAAGATTCAGGATTGATGATTGAGGATTGAGGATTGAGGATTGAGGATTGAGGATTGAGTATTGAAGATTGTGGTCTGATGATTGACGATTGAGGACTGAGGATTGAGGATTGATTATTGAGCTTTGGGGATTGAAGATTGTGGACTGGGGATAGAGGATTGAATATTGAGGATTAAGGATAGAGTATTGGGGATTGATGATCTAGGATAGGAGATTGATTATTGAGGATTGAAGATCGAGGATTGAGGATTGAGGATTGAGAATTGAGAATTGAGGATGAGGACTGAGGGTTGAGGATTGAGGTTTGAGGAATGAGGATTGAGGATTGAGGATTGAGTATTGAAGATTGAGGATTGATGACTGAGGATTGAGGATTGAGGATTGACGATTGAGGATTGGGAATTGAGGATTGGAGATTGAGTATTGAGGATTGAAGGTTGATGATTGAGGATTGGGGATTGTGGTTTGGGGATTGAGGATTGAGGATTGAAGGTTGAGTATTGAGGATTGATCATTGAATATTGATGATTGAGGATTGAGGACTGAGGATTGAAGATTGAGGATTGGGGATTGAGGATTGAGGACTGAGGATTGAGAATTGAGGATTGAGGATTGAAGATTGAGTATTGAGGATTAAAGATTGAGGATTGAGGATTGAGGACTGAAGATTGAGGACTGAGTGTTGAGTTTTGAGTGATGCGAATTGATGTTTGTAGACTGAGATTTGAAGATTGAAGATTGGGGATTGAGTACTGAAAACTGTGAATTGAGGATATTCTAATGAGGACTGAGGATTGACAATTGATTGCTGAGGACTGAGGGCTGAAGATTGACGATTCAGGATTGAGGATTCGGGATTGAGGTTTGAGGACGAGGACTGACGGTTGAGGATTCAGGTTTGAGGATTGAGGATTGAGGACTGATGACTGAAGATTGAGGATTGAGGATTGAGTATTGAGTATTGAAGATTGAGGATTGATGATTGTGGATTGAGGACTAAGGATTGAGGATTGAGGATTGAGGATTGAGGATTGAGTATTGAAGATTGAGGATGGATGACTGAGGATTGAGGATTGAGGATTGATGATTGAGGATTGAGGATTGAAGATTCAGTATGGAGGATTGAAGGTTGAGTATTGAGGATTGAGGATTGAGGATCGAGGATTTAGGATTGTGGATTGAAGATTGAGGATCGAGTATTGAGGATTGAGGATTGAGTGTTGAAGATTGAGGATTGATCATTGAGGATTGAGGATTGAGGATTGAGGATTGAGGATTGAGGATTGAAGATTGAGGACTGGGATTGAGGATTGAGGATTGAGGATTGAGAATCGAAGATTGAGTATTGAGGATTGAAGATTGAGGTTTGAGGATTGATTATTGAGGATGGAGGATGAGGGCTGAGGGTTGAGCGTTGAGGTCCGAGTATTGAATACTGAGAAGTCAGGATATTCTATTGAGTATTGAGAATTGAGGATTGATGGTTGAGTATTGAGGATTGTGGATTGAGTATTGAGGATTGAAGATCGATGTTTGAGGATTGAGAATTGAGAATTGAGGATGAGGACTGAGGGTTGAGGATTGAGGTTTGAGGAACGATGATTGAGGATTGAGAATTGAGGATGAGGACTGAGGGTTGAGGATTGAGGTTTGAGGAACGAGGATTGAGGATTGAGGATTGAGGACTGAGGATTGACGATTGAGTATTGAAGATTGAGGATTGATGTCTGAGGATTGAGGATTGAGGATTCAGGATTGAGGATTGAGGATTGAAGATTGAGTATTGAGGATTGAGGATTGAGGATTGAGGATTGAGTATTGAAGATTGAGGATTGATGATTGAGGATTGCGGACTGAGGATTGAGGATTGAGGATTGAGGATTGAGTATTGAAGATTGAGGATTCATGATTGTGGATTTGAGGACTAAGGATTGAGGATTGAGGATTGAGGATTGAGGATTGAGTGTTGAAGATTGAGGATGGATGACTGAGGATTGAGGATTGAGGATTGATGATTGAGGATTGAGGATTGAAGATTCAGTATGGAGGATTGAAGGTTGAGTATTGAGGATTGAGGATTGAGAATCGAGGATTTAGGATTGTGGATTGAAGATTGAGTATCGAGTATTGAGGATTGAGGATTGAGTGTCGAAGATTGAGGATTGATCATTGAGGATTGAGGATTGAGGATTGAGGATTGAGGATTGAGGATTGAAGATTGAGGACTGGGATTGAGGATTGAGGATTGAGGATTGAGAATCGAAGATTAAGTATTGAGGATTGAAGATTGAGGTTTGAGGATTGAGGATTGAGGATGGAGGATGAGGGCTGAGGGTTGAGCGTTGAGGTTTGAGTATTGAATACTGAGAATTCAGGATATTCTATTGAGTATTGAGAATTGAGGATTGATGGTTGAGTATTGAGGATTGTGGATTGAGTATTGAGGATTGAAGATTGAGGTTTGAGGATTGAGAATTGAGAATTGAGGATGAGGACTGAGGGTTGAGGATTGAGGTTTCAGGAACGATGATTGAGGATTGAGAATTGAGGATGAGGACTGAGGGTTGAGGATTGAGGTTTGAGGAACGAGGATTGAGGATTGAGGATTGAGGACTGAGGATTGATGATTGAGTATTGAAGATTGAGGATTGATGTCTGAGGATTGAGGATTGAGGATTCAGGATTGAGGATTGAGGATTGAAGATTGAGTATTGAGGATTGAGGATTGAGGATTGAGGATTGAGTATTGAAGATTGAGGATTGATGATTGAGGATTGCGGACTGAGGATTGAGGATTGAGGATTGAGGATTGAGGATTGAGGATTGAAGACTGAGTATTGAGGATTGAAGATTGAGTATTGAGGATTGAATTTTGAGGATTGAAGATTGAGGATTGAGGATTGAGGAGTAAGAATTGAGAATTGAGGATGAGGACTGAGGGTTGAGGATTGAGGTTTGTGGAATGAGGATTGAGGATTGAGGATTGAGGATTGATGATTGAGGATTGAGTATTGAAGATTGAGGATTGATGACTGAGGATTGTGGATTGAGGATTGATGATTGAGGATTGAGGATTGAAGATTGAGTATGGAGGATTGAATATTGAGGATTGAGGATTGAGGAACGAGAATTGACGATCGAGAATGATGGCTGAGGTTTGAGTACTGAGGTTTGAGGTTTGGGGAACGAGGATTGAGGATTGAGAATTGAGGATGAGGACTGAGGATTGAGGACTGAGGATTGAGAATTGAGGATTGAGGATTGAAGATTGAGTATTGAGGATTGAAGATTGAGGATTGAGGATTGAGGACTGAAGATTGAGGACTGAGTGTTGAGTTTTGAGTGATGAGAATTGATGTTTGTAGACTGAGATTTGAAGATGGAAGATTGGGGATTGAGTACTGAAAACTGAGAATTGAGGATATTCTAATGGGGACTGAGTATTGACAATTGATTGTTGATGACTGAGGGCTGAAGATTGACGATTCAGGATTGAGGATTCGGGATTGAGGCTTGAGGACGAGGACTGACGGTTGAGGATTCAGGTTTGGGGATTGAGGATTGAGGATTGAGGATTGAGGATTGAGGATTGAGGGTTGAGGATAGAGGATTGAGCATTGAGGATTGAAGATGAGGATTGAGGATCGAGGATTGAGGATTGAGGATTGAGGATTGAGGATTGAGTATTGAAGATTGAGGATGGATGACTGAGGATTGGGGATTGAGGATTGATGATTGAGGATTGAGGATTGAAGATTCAGTATGGAGGATTGAAGGTTGAGTATTGAGGATTGAGGATTGAGGATTGAGGATTGAGGATTGAGAATTGACTATTGAAGATTCTGGACTGATGTTTGACGATTGAGGATTGATTATTGAGCTTTGGGGATTGAAGATTGTGGACTGCGGATAGAGGATTGAATATTGAGGATTAAGGATAGAGTATTGGGGATTGAGGATCTAGGATAGGAGATTGATTATTGAGGATTGAGGATTGAGGATTGAGGATTGAGGATTGAGAATTGAGAATTGAGGATAGAGGATTGAGGATTCAGGATTGAGAATTGAGGATGAGGGCTGAGGGTTGAGGATTGAGGGTTGAGAATTGAGGATTGAGGATTGAGGATTGAGAACTGAGGATTGACGATTGAAGATTGAGTACTGAGGATTGAAGGTTGAGGATTGAGGATTGAGGATTGAGGATTGACGATGAGGTCTGAGGGTTGAGGATTGAGGTTTGAGGACTGAGGACTGAGGATTGGGGATTGAGAATTGAGGATTGAGGATTGAGAATAGAAGATTGAGGATTGGGTATTGAGGATTGTAGAATGAGGATTGAGGATCGAGGATTGAGGATTGAAGATTGAGTATTGAGGATTGAATATTGAGGATTGAGGATTGAGTATTGAGGATTGAGGATTGAGGATTGAGGATTGAAGACTGAATATTGATGATTGAAGATTGGGGATTGAGGATTGAGTGTTGTGGATTGAGGACAAGGAGTGAGGGCTGAGTATTGATATTTGAGGTCTGAGGATTGAGGATTGAGGATTGAGAATTGAGGATTGAGGATTGGGGATTGAAGATTGAGGATTGGGTATTGAGTATTGAAGAATGAGGATTGAGGATTGAGGATTGAGCATTGAGGATTGAAGATTGAGTATTGAAGATTCAGGATTGATGATTGAGAATTGAGGATCGAGGATTGAGGATTGAGGATTGAGGATTGAGTATTGAAGTTTGTGGACTGATGGTTGACGATTGAGGACTGAGGATTGAGGATTGATTATTGAGCTTTGGGGATTGAAGATTGTGGACTGGGGATAGAGGATTGAATATTGAGGATTAAGGATAGAGTATTGGGGATTGATGATCTAGGATAGGAGATTTATTATTGAGGATTGAAGATTGAGGATTGAGGTTTGAGGATTGAGAATTGAGAATTGAGGATGAGGACTGAGGGTTAAGGATTGAGGTTTGAGGAATGAGGATTGAGGATTGGGGATTGAGGACTGAGGATAGAGGATTGAGAATTGAGGATTGAGGATTGAGGATTGAGGATTGGGTATTGAGGATTGAAGAATGAGGATTGACGATTGAGGATTGAGGATTGAGGATTGAGGATTGAGGATTGAGTATTGAAGATTGAGGATTGATGATTGTGGATTGAGTACTGAGGATTGAGGATTGAGGATTGAGGATTGAAGACTGAGTATTGAGGATTGAAAATTGAGTATTGAGGATTGAATTTTGAGGATTGCAGATTGAGGATTGAGGATTGAGGATTAAGAATTGAGAATTGAGGATGAGGACTGAGGGTTGAGGATTGAGGTTTGTGGAATGAGGATTGAGGATTGAGGATTGAGGATTGATGATTGCGGATTGAGTATTGAAGATTGAGGATTGATGACTGAGGATTGAGGATTGAGGATTGATGATTGAGGATTGAGGATTGAAGATTGAGTATGGAGGACTGAATATTGAGGATTGAGGATTGAGGAACGAGGATTGACGATTGAGGATGATGGCTGAGGTTTGAGGACTGAGGTTTGAGGACTGAGGACTGAGGATTGAGGATTGAGGATTGAGGATTGAGGATTGAGTATTGAAGATTGAGGATTGATGGTTGTGGATTGAGGACTGAGGATTGAGGATTGAGCATTGAGGGTTGAAGACTGAGTATTGAGGATTGAAGATTGAGGATTGAGGATTGAGGATTCAGGATTGAGGATTGAGAATGAGGGCTGAGGTTTGAGGATTGAGGATTGAGAATTGAGGATTGAGGATTGAGGATTGAGAACTGAGGATTGACGATTGAAGATTGAGTATTGAGGATTGAAGGTTGAGGATTGAGGATTGAGGATTGGGGATTGACGATGAGGTCTGAGGGTTGAGGATTGAGGTTTGAGGACTGAGGACTGAGGATTGGGGATTGAGAATTGAGGATTGAGGATTGAGGATAGAAGATTGAGGATTGGGTATTGAGGATTGTAGAATGAGGATTGAGGATCGAGGATTGAGGATTGAAAGTTGAGTATTGAGGATTGAATATTGAGGATTGAGGATTGAGGATTGAGGATTGAGGATTGAGGATTGAAGATTGAGGACTGTGGACTGAGTGTTGAGGGTTGAGTGATGAGTATTGATGTTTGTGGATAGAGATTTGAAGATTGCAGATCGAGTATTGCGTATTGAAATCTCTGAACTGAGGATATTCTATTGAGGATTGAGGATTGACAACTTATAGTTGAGGACTGAGCGTTGAAGGTTGAGGATTCAGGATTGAGGATTCAGGGTTGTGGTTTGAGGACTGGGGATTGAGGATTGAGGATTGTGGATTGAGGATTGAGGATTGAGGATTGAAGTTTGAGGATTGGGTATTGAGGTTTGAACATTGAGGATTGAGGATTGAGGATTGAGGATTGAGGATTGAGGATTGAAGATTGAATATTGATGATTGAAGATTGGGGATTGAGGATTGAGTGTTGTGGATTGAGGACAAGGGCTGAGGGCTGAGTATTGATATTTGAGGTCTGAGGATTGAGGATTGAGGATTGAGAATTGAGGATTGAGGATTGAGGATTGAAGATTGAGGATTGGGTATTGAGTATTGAAGAATGAGGATTGAGGATTGAGGATTGAGCATTGAGTATTGAAGATTGAGTATTGAAGATTCAGGATTGATGATTGAGGATTGAGGATTGAGGATTGAGGATTGAGGATTGAGTATTGAAGGTTGTGGTCTGATGATTGACGATTGAGGACTGAGGATTGAGGATTGATTATTGAGCTTTGGGGATTGAAGATTGTGGACTGGGGATAGAGGATTGAATATTGAGGATTAAGGATAGAGTATTGGGGATTGATGATCTAGGATAGGAGATTGATTATTGAGGATTGAAGATCGAGGATTGAGGATTGAGGATTGAGAATTGAGAATTGAGGATGAGGACTGAGGGTTGAGGATTGAGGTTTGAGGAATGAGGATTGAGGATTGAGGATTGAGGATTGAGGATTGAGGATTGAGGATTGAGTATTGAAGATTGAGGATTGATGACTGAGGATTGAGGATTGAGGATTGACGATTGAGGATTGGGAATTGAGGATTGAAGATTGAGTATTGAGGATTGAAGGTTGATGATTGAGGATTGGGGATTGTGGTTTGGGGATTGAGGATTGAGGATTGAAGGTTGAGTATTGAGGATTGATCATTGAATATTGATGATTGAGGATTGAGGACTGAGGATTGAAGATTGAGGATTGGGGATTGAGGATTGAGGACTGAGGATTGAGAATTGAGGATTGAGGATTGAAGATTGAGTATTGAGGATTAAAGATTGAGGATTGAGGATTGAGGACTGAAGATTGAGGACTGAGTGTTGAGTTTTGAGTGATGCGAATTGATGTTTGTAGACTGAGATTTGAAGATTGAAGATTGGGGATTGAGTACTGAAAACTGTGAATTGAGGATATTCTAATGAGGACTGAGGATTGACAATTGATTGCTGAGGACTGAGGGCTGAAGATTGACGATTCAGGATTGAGGATTCGGGATTGAGGTTTGAGGACGAGGACTGACGGTTGAGGATTCAGGTTTGAGGATTGAGGATTGAGGACTGATGACTGAAGATTGAGGATTGAGGATTGAGTATTGAGTATTGAAGATTGAGGATTGATGATTGTGGATTGAGGACTAAGGATTGAGGATTGAGGATTGAGTATTGAAGATTGAGGATGGATGACTGAGGATTGAGGATTGAGGATTGATGATTGAGGATTGAGGATTGAAGATTCAGTATGGAGGATTGAAGGTTGAGTATTGAGGATTGAGGATTGAGGATCGAGGATTTAGGATTGTGGATTGAAGATTGAGGATCGAGTATTGAGGATTGAGGATTGAGTGTTGAAGATTGAGGATTGATCATTGAGGATTGAGGATTGAGGATTGAGGATTGAGGATTGAGGATTGAAGATTGAGGACTGGGATTGAGGATTGAGGATTGAGGATTGAGAATCGAAGATTGAGTATTGAGGATTGAAGATTGAGGTTTGAGGATTGATTATTGAGGATGGAGGATGAGGGCTGAGGGTTGAGCGTTGAGGTTTGAGTATTGAATACTGAGAATTCAGGATATTCTATTGAGTATTGAGAATTGAGGATTGATGGTTGAGTATTGAGGATTGTGGATTGAGTATTGAGGATTGAAGATCGAGGTTTGAGGATTGAGAATTGAGAATTGAGGATGAGGACTGAGGGTTGAGGATTGAGGTTTGAGGAACGATGATTGAGGATTGAGAATTGAGGATGAGGACTGAGGGTTGAGGATTGAGGTTTGAGGAACGAGGATTGAGGATTGAGGATTGAGGACTGAGGATTGACGATTGAGTATTGAAGATTGAGGATTGATGTCTGAGGATTGAGGATTGAGGATTCAGGATTGAGGATTGAGGATTGAAGATTGAGTATTGAGGATTGAGGATTGAGGATTGAGGATTGAGTATTGAAGATTGAGGATTGATGATTGAGGATTGCGGACTGAGGATTGAGGATTGAAGTTTGAGGATTGGGTATTGAGGTTTGAACATTGAGGATTGAGGATTGAGGATTGAGGATTGAGGATTGAGGATTGAAGATTGAATATTGATGATTGAAGATTGGGGATTGAGGATTGAGTGTTGTGGATTGAGGACAAGGGCTGAGGGCTGAGTATTGATATTTGAGGTCTGAGGATTGAGGATTGAGGATTGAGGATTGAGGATTGAGGATTGAGTATTGAAGATTGTGGTCTGATGATTGACGATTGAGGACTGAGGATTGAGGATTGATTATTGAGCTTTGGGGATTGAAGATTGTGGACTGGGGATAGAGGATTGAATATTGAGGATTAAGGATAGAGTATTGGGGATTGATGATCTAGGATAGGAGATTGATTATTGGGGATTGAAGATCGAGGATTGAGGATTGAGGATTGAGAATTGAGAATTGAGGATGAGGACTGAGGGTTGAGGATTGAGGTTTGAGGAATGAGGATTGAGGATTGAGGATTGAGGATTGAGGATTGAGGATTGAGGATTGAGTATTGAAGATTGAGGATTGATGACTGAGGATTGAGGATTGAGGATTGACGATTGAGGATTGGGAATTGAGGATTGAAGATTGAGTATTGAGGATTGAAGGTTGATGATTGAGGATTGGGGATTGTGGTTTGGGGATTGAGGATTGAGGATTGAAGGTTGAGTATTGAGGATTGATCATTGAATATTGATGATTGAGGATTGAGGACTGAGGATTGAAGATTGAGGATTGGGGATTGAGGATTGAGGACTGAGGATTGAGAATTGAGGATTGAGGATTGAAGATTGAGTATTGAGGATTAAAGATTGAGGATTGAGGATTGAGGACTGAAGATTGAGGACTGAGTGTTGAGTTTTGAGTGATGCGAATTGATGTTTGTAGACTGAGATTTGAAGATTGAAGATTGGGGATTGAGTACTGAAAACTGTGAATTGAGGATATTCTAGTGAGGACTGAGGATTGACAATTGATTGCTGAGGACTGAGGGCTGAAGATTGACGATTCAGGATTGAGGATTCGGGATTGAGGTTTGAGGACGAGGACTGACGGTTGAGGATTCAGGTTTGAGGATTGAGGATTGAGGACTGATGACTGAAGATTGAGGATTGAGGATTGAGTATTGAGTATTGAAGATTGAGGATTGATGATTGTGGATTGAGGACTAAGGATTGAGGATTGAGGATTGAGGATTGAGGATTGAGTATTGAAGATTGAGGATGTATGACTGAGGATTGAGGATTGAGGATTGATGATTGAGGATTGAGGATTGAAGATTCAGTATGGAGGATTGAAGGTTGAGTATTGAGGATTGAGAATTGAGGATCGAGGATTTAGGATTGTGGATTGAAGATTGAGGATCGAGTATTGAGGATTGAGGATTGAGTGTTGAAGATTGAGGATTGATCATTGAGGATTGAGGATTGAGGATTGAGGATTGAGGATTGAGGATTGAAGATTGAGGACTGGGATTGAGGATTGAGGATTGAGGATTGAGAATCGAAGATTGAGTATTGAGGATTGAAGATTGATGTTTGAGGATTGATTATTGAGGATGGAGGATGAGGGCTGAGGGTTGAGCGTTGAGGTTTGAGTATTGAATACTGAGAATTCAGGATATTCTATTGAGTATTGAGAATTGAGGATTGATGGTTGAGTATTGAGGATTGTGGATTGAGTATTGAGGATTGAAGATCGAGGTTTGAGGATTGAGAATTGAGAATTGAGGATGAGGACTGAGGGTTGAGGATTAAGGTTTGAGGAACGATGATTGAGGATTGAGAATTGAGGATGAGGACTGAGGGTTGAGGATTGCGGTTTGAGGAACGAGGATTGAGGATTGAGGTTTGAGGACTGAGGATTGACGATTGAGTATTGAAGATTGAGGATTGATGTCTGAGGATTGAGGATTGAGGATTCAGGATTGAGGATTGAGGATTGAAGATTGAGTATTGAGGATTGAGGATTGAGTATTGAAGATTGAGGATTGATGATTGAGGATTGCGGACTGAGGATTGAGGATTGAGGATTGAGGATTGAGTATTGAAGATTGAGGATTCATGATTGTGGATTTGAGGACTAAGGATTGAGGATTGAGGATTGAGGATTGAGGATTGAGTATTGATGATTGAGGATGGATGACTGAGGATTGAGGATTGAGGATTGATGATTGAGGATTGAGGATTGAAGATTCAGTATGGAGGATTGAAGGTTGAGTATTGAGGATTGAGGATTGAGGATCGAGGATTTAGGATTGTGGATTGAAGATTGAGTATCGAGTATTGAGGATTGAGGATTGAGTGTTGAAGATTGAGGATTGATCATTGAGGATTGAGGATTGAGCATTGAGTATTGAAGGTTGAGTATTGAAGATTCAGGATTGATGATTGAGTATTGAGGATTGAGGATTGAGGATTGAGGATTGAGTATTGAAGATTGTGGACTGATGATTGACGATTGAGGACTGAGGATTGAGGATTGATTATTGAGCTTTGGGGATTGAAGATTGTGGACTGGGGATAGAGGATTGAATATTGAGGATTAAGGATAGATTATTGGGGATTGATGATCTAGGATAGGAGATTGATTATTGAGGATTGAAGATTGAGGATTGAGGATTGAGGATTGAGGATTGAGAATTGAGAATTGAGGATGAGGACTGAGGGCTGAGGATTGAGGATTGAGGTTTGAGGAATGAGGATTGAGGATTGAGGATTGAGGATTGAGGATTGAGGATTGAGGATTGAGTATTGAAGATTGAGGATTGATGACTGAGGATTGAGGATTGAGGATTGACGATTGAGGATTGGGAATTGAGGATTGAAGATTGAGTATTGAGGAATGAAGGTTGATGATTGAGGATTGGGGATTGTGGTTTGGGGATTGAGGGTTGAGGATTGAAGGTTGAGTATTGAGGATTGATCATTGAATATTGATGATTGGGGATTGAGGACTGAGGATTGAAGATTGAGGATTGAAGATTGAGGATTGAGGATTGAGGATTGAGGATTAAGAATTGAGAATTGAGGATGAGGGCTAAGGGTTGATGATTGAGATTTGAGAATTGAGGATTGAGGATTGAGGATTGAGGATTGAGGATTGAAGATTGAATATTGATGATTGAAGATTGGGGATTGAGGATTGAGTGTTGTGGATTGAGGACAAGGGCTGAGGGCTGAGTATTGATATTTGAGGTCTGAGGATTGAGGATTGAGGATTGAGAATTGAGGATTGAGGATTGAGGATTGAAGATTGAGGATTGGGTATTGAGTATTGAAGAACGAGGATTGAGGATTGAGGATTGAGCATTGAGTATTGAAGATTGAGTATTGAAGATTCAGGATTGATGATTGAGGATTGAGGATTGAGGATTGAGAATTGAGGATTGAGGATTGAAGACTGAGTATTGAGGATTGATTATTGAGGATTGAAGATTGAGGATTGAGGATTGAGGATTGAGGATTAAGAATTGAGAATTGAGGATGAGGGCTAAGGGTTGATGATTGAGATTTGAGAATTGAGGATTGAGGATTGAGGATTGAGGATTGATGATTGATGGTTGAGGCTTGAGGATTGACGATTGAGGATTGATGGTTGAGGTTTGAGGATTGACGATTGAGGATTGAGGACTGAGGGTTGAGGATTGAGGTTTCAGAATTCGGGATTTGTAATTGAATATTGAGGATTGGGGCTCGAGGACTGAGGATTGAGGATTGAGTATAGAGGATTGAAGATTGAGGTTTGAGGATTGAGGATTGAGGATTGAGGATTGAGGATTGAAGATTGAGGATTGAGAATTGAGGATTGAGGATTGAGGATTGAGGATAGAGTATTGAGTATTGAGGATTGACTGTTGAGGATTGAAGATTGAGGATTGAGAATTGATGATTGAGGGTTGAGGATTGATGACTGAGGGTTGAATACTGAGGGTTGAGGTTTAAGTGTTGAGGATTGAGTAATGAGGATTGAAGATTGAGTATTGATGATTGATGGTTGATGATTGAGGACTGAGGATTGAGGATTGAGGATTGAGAATTGAGAATTGAGGATGAGGACAGAGGGTTGAGGATTGAGGTTTGAGGAATGAGGATTGAGGGTTGAGGATTGAGGATTGAGGATTGAGGATTTAGGATTGAGTATTGAAGATTGAGGATTGAGGATTCAGGATTGAGGATTGAGCATTGAGGATTGAGGATTGAGGATTGAGGATTGGGGATTGAGGATTGAGTATTGATGATTGATGATAGAAGACTGAGTATTGAGGATTGAACATTGAGGACTGAGGATTCAGGATTGAGGATTGAGGATGAGGGCTGAGGGTTGAGGATTGAGGATTGAGGCTTGAAGATTGTGTATTGAGGATTGAGGATTGAGGATTGAGGATTGAGTATTGAAGATTGAGGATTGATGATTGTGGATTGAGGACTGAGGATTGAGGATTGAGGATTGAGGATTGAGGATTGAGTATTGAAGATTGAGGATTGATGACTGAGGATTGAGTATTGAGGATTGATGATTGAGGATTGAGGATTGAAGATTGAGTATGGAGGATTGTAGGTTGAGTATTGAGGATTGAGGATTGAGGATTGAGGATTGAGTATTTAAGATTGAGGACTGATGATTGAGGATTGCCTACTGAGGATTGAGAATTGAGGATTGAGGATTGAAGACTGAGTATTGAGGATTGATTATTGAGGATTGAAGATTGAGGATTGAGGATTGAGGATTGAGGATTAAGAATTGAGAATTGAGGATGAGGGCTAAGGGTTGAGGATTGAGATTTGAGAATTGAGGATTGAGGATTGAGGATTGAGGATTGATGATTGATGGTTGAGGCTTGAGGATTGACGATTGAGGGTTGATGGCTGAGGTTTGAGGATTGACGATTGAGGATTGAGGACTGAGGGTTGAGGATTGAGGTTTCAGAATTCGGGATTTGTAATTGAATATTGAGGATTGGGGCTCGAGGACTGAGAATTGAGGATTGAGTATAGAGGATTGATGATTGAGGTTTGAGGATTGAGGATTGAGGATTGAGGATTGAGGATTGAGGATTGAGGATTGAGGATTGAGAATTGAGGATTGAGGATTGAGGATTGAGGATAGAGTATTGAGCATTGAGGATTGACTGTTGAGGATTGAAGATTGAGGATTGAGAATTGATGATTGAGGGTTGAGGATTGATGACTGAGAGTTAAATACTGAGGGTTGAGGTTTAAGGGTTGAGGATTGAGTAATGAGGATTGAAGATTGAGTATTGATGATTGATGGTTGATGATTGAGGACTGAGGATTGAGGACTGAGGGGTGAGGTTTGAGTGCTGTGAGTTTATGATTGACAATTGAATATTGAGTGTTGAGGGTTGAGGTCCGAGGATTGAGGATTGAATATTGAGGATTGATAATTAATGACTGAGGATTGAGGATCGAGGATTGAGCATTAAATGTTGAGGATTGAGGATTGAGGATTGAGGGTTGAGTATTGAGGATTGAGCATTGAGGATTGAGGGTAGAGGATTGAGGACAGAGGATTGAGGACTGTGTATTGAGGATTGAGGATTGAGGATTGAGGATTGAGGATTGAGGATTGAGGATTGAGGATTGAGGATTGAGGATTGAGTGTTGATTATTGAGGATTGAATGCTGTGGACTGAGGATTGATGACTGAAGATAACGAATTGAGATTTGATGATTGAAGGTTGAGGACTGAGTGTTGAGGACAGAGTGTTGACGATTGATGTCTGTGAACTGAGATTTGAAAATTAAAGATTGAGGGTTGAGTATTGAAAACAGAGAATTGAGGATTTTCTATTGAGCATTGAGGATTGAGGATTGAGGATTAAGTATTGAGGATTGATGGTAGAGGTTTGAGGATTGAAGATTGAGGATTGAGTACTGAGGGTTGTGGATTGAGGTTTCAGAATCCAGAATTGTTAATTGAATATTGAGGATTGAGGATCGAGGTCTGAGGATTGAGGATTGAGTATTGAGGATTGAAGATTGAGGATTGAGGATTGAGGATTAAGGCTTGAGGACTGAGGATTGAGGATTGAATATTGAGGATTGAGAACTGATGACTGAGGATTGAGGATTGAGGATTGAGTATTGAGCATTGAGGAATGAATGTTGAGGATTGAAGATTGAGGATTGAGGATTGAGTATTGAGGATTGAGGATTGAGGATTGAGGATAGAGGATTGAGGACAGAGAATTGAGGATTGAAGATTGAGGACTGAGGATTGAAGATTGAGGATTGAGGATTGAGTATTGAGGGTTGACTACTGAGGGTTGAGGATTGAGTGTTGGGGATTGAGGATTGAGGATTGAGTATTGAGTGTCGAGGATTGAAGATTGAATACAGAGGTTTGAGGATTGTTGATTGATGATTGAGGACTGAGTGTTGAGGATAGAGTGTTGAGAATTGATGTACGGGAACTGAGATTTGAAGATTGTAGGTTGAGGATCGAGTATTGAACACTGGGAATTGAGGATTTTCTATTGAGGGCTGAGAATTGAGGATTGAGGATCGAGGATTGAGGATTGAGGATTGAGGATTTAGGGGTGATGGTTGATGATTGAGGATTGACGGTTCAGGATTGAGGATTGACGATTGAAGACTGAGGACTGAGGATTGAGTATTGAAGAATGAGGACAGAGGGTTGAGGATTGAGGATCAAGGTTTGAGGATTGAATATTGAGGATTGAGAACTGATGACTGAGGATTGAGGATTGAGGATTGAGTTTTAAGCATTGAGGAATGAATGTTGAGGATTGAAGGTTGAGGATTGAGGATTGATGATTGATGATTGGGGATTGAGGATTGAGGATTGATGGCTGAGGATTGAGGATTGACAATTGAGGATTGAGGATTGAGGATTGAGGATTGAGGATTGAGGATTGAGGATTGAGGATTGAGGATAGAGGATTGAGGACAGAGAATTGAGGATTGAAGATTGAGGATTGAGGATTGAGGATTGAGGATTGAGGATTGAGTATTGAAGATTGTGGACTGATGATTGACGATTGAGGACTGAGGATTGAGGATTGATTATTGAGCTTTGGGGATTGAAGATTGTGGACTGGGGATAGAGGATTGAATATTGAGGATTAAGGATAGAGTATTGGGGATTGATGATCTAGGATAGGAGATTGATTATTGAGGATTGAAGATTGAGGATTGAGGATTGAGGATTGAGAATTGAGAATTGAGGATGAGGACTGAGGGTTGAGGATTGAGGTTTGAGGAATGAGGATTGAGGATTGAGGATTGAGGATTGAGGATTGAGGATTGAGGATTGAGTATTGAAGATTGAGGATTGATGACTGAGGATTGAGGATTGAGGATTGACGATTGAGGATTGGGAATTGAGGATTGAAGATTGAGTATTGAGGATTGAAGGTTGATGATTGAGGATTGGGGATTGTGGTTTGGGGATTGAGGGTTGAGGATTGAAGGTTGAGTATTGAGGATTGATCATTGAATATTGATGATTGAGGATTGAGGACTGAGGATTGAAGATTGAGGATTGGGGATTGAGGATTGAGGACTGAGGATTGAGAATTGAGGATTGAGGATTGAAGATTGAGTATTGAGGATTAAAGATTGAGGATTGAGGATTGAGGACTGAAGATTGAGGACTGAGTGTTGAGTTTTGAGTGATGCGAATTGATGTTTGTAGACTGAGATTTGAAGATTGAAGATTGGGGATTGAGTACTGAAAACTGTGAATTGAGGATATTCTAATGAGGACTGAGGATTGACAATTGATTGCTGAGGACTGAGGGCTGAAGATTGACGATTCAGGATTGAGGATTCGGGATTGAGGTTTGAGGACGAGGACTGACGGTTGAGGATTTAGGTTTGAGGATTGAGGATTGAGGATTGAGGAATGAGGATTGAGGATTGAGGATTGAGGATTGATGATTGAGGACTGAGTATTGAAGATTGAGGATTCATGACTGAGGATTGAGGATTGGGGATTGATGATTGAGGATTGAGGATTGAAGATTGAGTTTGGAGGATTGAAGTTTGAGGATTGAGGATTGAGGAACGAGGATTGACGATTGAGAATGATGGCTGAGGTTTGAAGACTGAGGTTTGAGGACTGAGGACTGAGGATAGAGGATTGAGAATTGAGGATTGAGGATTGAGGATTGAGGATTGGGTATTGAGGATTGAAGAATGAGGATTGACGATTGAGGATTGAGGATTGAGGATTGAGGATTGAGGATTGAGTATTGAAGATTGAGGATTGATGATTGTGGATTGAGTACTGAGGATTGAGGATTGAGTATTGAGGATTGAAGAATGAGTATTGAGGATTGAAGATTGAGTATTGAGGATTGAATTTTGAGGATTGAAGATTGAGGATTCAGGATTGAGGATTAAGAATTGAGAATTGAGGATGAGGACTGAGGGTTGAGCATTGAGGTTTGTGGAATGAGGATTGAGGATTGAGGATTGAGGATTGATGATTGCGGATTGAGTATTGAAGATTGATGATTGATGACTGAGGATCGAGGATTGAGGATTGATGATTGAGGATTGAGGATTGAAGATTGAGTATGGAGGATTGAATATTGAGGATTGAGGATTGAGGAACGAGGATTGACGATTGAGGATGATGGCTGAGGTTTGAGGACTGAGGTTTGAGGACTGAGGACTGAGGATTGAGGATTGAGAATTGAGGATTGAGGATTGAGGATTGAGGATTGAGTATGGAAGATTGAGGATTGATGGTTGTGGATTGAGGACTGAGGATTGAGGATTGAGCATTGAGGGTTGAAGACTGAGTATTGAGGATTGAAGATTGAGGATTGAGGATTGAGGATTCAGGATTGAGGATTGAGAATGAGGGCTGAGGGTTGAGGATTGAGGATTGAGAATTGAGGATTGAGGATTGAGGATTGAGAACTGAGGATTGAGGATTGAAGATTGAGTATTGAGGATTGAAGGTTGAGGATTGAGGATTGAGGATTGGGGATTGACGATGAGGTCTGAGGGTTGAGGATTGAGGTTTGAGGACTGAGGACTGAGGATTGGGGATTGAGAATTGAGGATTGAGGATTGAGGATTGAGTATTGAAGATTGAGTATTGATGACTGAGGATTGAGGATTGAGGATTGACGATTGAGGATTGGGAATTGAGGATTGAAGATTGAGTATTGAGAATTGAAGGTTGATGATTGAGGATTGAGGATTGCGGTTTGGGGATTGAGGGTTGAGTATTGATGGTTGAGTATTGAGGATTTATCATTGAATATTGATGATTGAGGATTGAGGACTGAGGATTGAAGATTGAGGATTGGGGATTGAGGATTGAGGACTGAGGATTGAGAATTGAGGATTGAGGATTGAAGATTGAGTATTGAGGATTAAAGATTGAGGATTGAGGATTGAGGACTGAGTATTGAGGATTGATTATTGAGGATTGAAGATTGAGGATTGAGGATTGAGGATTGAGGATTAAGAATTGAGAATTGAGGATGAGGGCTAAGGGTTGATGATTGAGATTTGAGAATTGAGGATTGAGGATTGAGGATTGAGGATTGAGGATTGAAGATTGAATATTGATGATTGAAGATTGGGGATTGAGGATTGAGTGTTGTGGATTGAGGACAAGGGCTGAGGGCTGAGTATTGATATTTGAGGTCTGAGGACTGAGGATTGAGGATTGAGAATTGAGGATTGAGGATTGAGGATTGAAGATTGAGGATTGGGTATTGAGTATTGAAGAATGAGGATTGAGGATTGAGGATTGAGCATTGAGTATTGAAGATTGAGTATTGAAGATTCAGGATTGATGATTGAGGATTGAGGATTGAGGATTGAGAATTGAGGATTGAGGATTGAAGACTGAGTATTGAGGATTGATTATTGAGGATTGAAGATTGAGGATTGAGGATTGAGGATTGAGGATTAAGAATTGAGAATTGAGGATGAGGGCTAAGGGTTGATGATTGAGATTTGAGAATTGAGGATTGAGGATTGAGGATTGAGGATTGATGATTGATGGTTGAGGCTTGAGGATTGACGATTGAGGATTGATGGTTGAGGTTTGAGGATTGACGATTGAGGATTGAGGACTGAGGGTTGAGGATTGAGGTTTCAGAATTCGGGATTTGTAATTGAATATTGAGGATTGGGGCTCGAGGACTGAGGATTGAGGATTGAGTATAGAGGATTGAAGATTGAGGTTTGAGGATTGAGGATTGAGGATTGAGGATTGAGGATTGAGGATTGAGGATTGAGAATTCAGGATTGAGGATTGAGGATTGAGGATAGAGTATTGAGCATTGAGGATTGACTGTTGAGGATTGAAGATTGAGGATTGAGAATTGATGATTGAGGGTTGAGGATTGATGACTGAGGGTTGAATACTGAGGGTTGAGGTTTAAGGGTTGAGGATTGAGTAATGAGGATTGAAGATTGAGTATTGATGATTGATGGTTGACGATTGAGGACTGAGGATTGAGGACTGAGGATTGATGATTGAGGATTGAGGATTGAAGATTGTGTATGGAGGACTGAATATTGAGGATTGAGGATTGAGGAACGAGGATTGACGATTGAGGATGATGGCTGAGGTTTCAGGACTGAGGTTTGAGGACTGAGGACTGAGGATTGAGGATTGAGAATTGAGGATTGAGGATTGAGGATTGTGGATTGAGTATTGAAGATTGAGGATTGATGATTGTGGATTGAGGACTGAGTATTGAGGATTGAGGATTGAGGATTGAAGGCTGAGTATTGAGGATTGAAGATTGAGGATAGAGGATTGAGGATTCAGGATTGAGAATTGAGGATGAGGGCTGAGGGCTGAGGATTGAGGGTTGAGAATTGAGGATTGAGGATTGAGGATTGAGAACTGAGGATTGACGATTGAAGATTGAGTACTGAGGATTGAAGGTTGAGGATTGAGGATTGAGGATTGAGGATTGACGATGAGGTCTGAGGGTTGAGGATTGAGGTTTGAGGACTGAGGACTGAGGATTCGGGATTGAGAATTGAGGATTGAGGATTGAGGATAGAAGATTGAGGATTGGGTATTGAGGATTGTAGAACGAGGATTGAGGATCGAGGATTGAGGATTGAAGATTGAGTATTGAGGATTGAATATTGAGGGTTGAGGATTGAGTATTGAGGATTGAGGATTGAGGATTGAGGATTGAAGATTGAATATTCATGATTGAAGATTGGGGATTGAGGATTGAGTGTTGTGGATTGAGGACAAGGAGTGAGGGCTGAGTATTGATATTTGAGGTCTGAGGATTGAGGATTGAGGATTGAGAATTGAGGATTGAGGATTGGGGATGAGGACAGAGGGTTGAGGATTGAGGTTTGAGGAATGAGGATTGAGGATTGAGGATTGAGGATTGAGGATTGAGGATTGAGGATTGAGTATTGAAGATTGAGGATTGAGGATTCAGGATTGAGGATTGAGCATTGAGGATTGATAATTGAGGATTGAGGATTGAGGATTGAGTATTGAGGATTGATGATTGAAGACTGAGTATTGAGGATTGAACATTGAGGACTGAGGATTCAGGATTGAGGATTGAGGATGAGGGCTGAGGGTTGAGGATTCAGGATTGAGGATTGAGGCTTGAAGATTGTGTATTGAGGATTGAGGATTGAGGATTGAGGATTGAGTATTGAAGATTGAGGATTGATGATTGTGGATTGAGGACTGAGGATTGAGGATTGAGGATTGAGGATTGAAGACTGAGTATTGAGGATTGAAGATTGAGTATTGAGGATTGAGGATTATGAATTGAGAATTGAGGATGAGGACTGAGGGTTGAGGATTGAGGTTTGTGGAATGAGGATTGAGGAATGAGGATTGAGGATTGATGATTGAGGATTGAGTATTGAAGATTGAGGATTGATGACTGAGGATTGAGGATTGAGGATTGATGATTGAGGATTGAGGATTGAAGATTGAGTATGGAGGATTGATTATTGAGGATTGAGGATTGAGGAACGAGGATTGACGATTGAGGATGATGGCTGAGGTTTGAGGACTGAGGTTTGAGGACTGAGGACTGAGGATTGAGGATTGAGAATTGAGGATTGAGGATTGAGGATTGATGATTGTGGATTGAGGACTGAGGATTGAGGATACAGGATTGAGGATTGAAGACTGAGTATTGAGGATTGAAGATTGAGGATTGAGGATTGGGGATTCAGGATTGAGGATTGAGGATGAGGGCTGAGTGTTGAGGATTGAGGATTGAGAATTGAGGATTGAGGATTGAGGATTGAGGATTGAGGATTGAGGATTGAAGACTGAGTATTGAGGATTGAAGATTGAGGTTTGAGGATTCAGGATTGAGTATTGAGGATGAGGGCTGAGGGTTGAGGAAAGAGGATTGAGGATTGAGGATTGAACATCGAGTATTGAGGATTGAGGATTGAGGATTGAGGATTGAGTATTGAAGATTGAGGATTGATGATTGTGGATTGAGGACTGAGGATTGAGGATTGAGGATTGAGGATTGAGGATTGAGTATTGAAGATTGAGGATTGATGACTGAGGATTGAGTATTGAGGATTGATGATTGAGGATTGAGGATTGAAGATTGAGTATGGAGGATTGTAGGTTGAGTATTGAGGATTGAGGATTGAGGATTGAGGATTGAGTATTTAAGATTGAGGACTGATGATTGAGGATTGCCTACTGAGGATTGAGAATTGAGGATTGAGGATTGAAGACTGAGTATTGAGGATTGATTATTGAGGATTGAAGATTGAGGATTGAGGATTGAGGATTGAGGATTAAGAATTGAAAATTGAGGATGAGGGCTAAGGGTTGAGGATTGAGATTTGAGAATTGAGGATTGAGGATTGAGGATTGAGGATTGATGATTGATGGTTGAGGCTTGAGGATTGACGATTGAGGATTGATGGTTGAGGTTTGAGGATTGACGATTGAGGATTGAGGACTGAGGGTTGAGGATTGAGGTTTCAGAATTCGGGATTTGTAATTGAATATTGAGGATTGGGGCTCGAGGACTGAGAATTGAGGATTGAGTATAGAGGATTGATGATTGAGGTTTGAGGATTGAGGATTGAGGATTGAGGATTGAGGATTGAGGATTGAGGATTGAGAATTGAGGATTGAGGATTGAGGATTGAGGATAGAGTATTGAGCATTGAGGATTGACTGTTGAGGATTGAAGATTGAGGATTGAGAATTGATGATTGAGGGTTGAGGATTGATGACTGAGGGTTAAATACTGAGGGTTGAGGTTTAAGGGTTGAGGATTGAGTAATGAGGATTGAAGATTGAGTATTGATGATTGATGGTTGATGATTGAGGACTGAGGATTGAGGACTGAGGGGTGAGGTTTGAGTGCTGTGAGTTTATGATTGACAATTGAATATTGAGTGTTGAGGGTTGAGGTCCGAGGATTGAGGATTGAATATTGAGGATTGATAATTAATGGCTGAGGATTGAGGATCGAGGATTGAGCATTAAATGTTGAGGATTGAGGATTGAGGATTGAGGGTTGAGTATTGAGTATTGAGCATTGAGGATTGAGGATTAAGAATTGAGGATTGAGGATGAGGGCTAAGGCTTGAGGATTGAAGATTTAGGATTGGGTATTGAGGATTGAAGAATGAGGATTGAGGATTGAGGATTGAGGATTGAGGATTGAAGATTGTGTATTGTGGATTGAAGATAGACGAATGAGGATTGAGGATTGAGGATTGAGGATTGAGGATTGAGGATTGAAGATTGAGGATTGGGTATTGAGGACTGAACATTGAGGATTGTGGATTGAGGATTGAAGGTTGAATATTGATGAATGAAGATTAACGATTGAGGATTGAGGGTTGTGGATTGAGGACGAGGACTGAGGGTTGAGTATTGATACTTGAGGTCTGAGGATTGAGGATTGCGAATTGAGGCTTGAAGATTGAAGATTGAGGATTGGGGATTGAGGATTGTAGAATGAGGATTGAGGATTGAGGATTGAGGATTGAGGATTGAAAATTGAGTATTGAGGGTTGAAGATTGAGTTTTCAATATTGAGGATTGAGGATTGAGGATTGAAGATTGAGTATTGAGGATTGATGGTTGAGGATTGAGGATTGAGGATTGAGGATTGAGGATTGAGGATTGAGGATTGAGGATTGAGGATTGAGGATCTAGAATTGGAGATTGATTATTGAGGAATGAAGATTGAGGATTGATGATTGAGGATTGAGGATTGAGAATTGAGGATGAGGACTGAGGGTTGAGGATTGATGTTTGAGAAATGAGGAATGAGGATTGAGGATTGAGGATTGAGGATTGAGGATTGAGGATTGTGTATTAAAGATTGAGTATTGATCACTGGGGATTGAGGATTGAGGATTGATGGTTGATGATTGAATATTGAGGATTGAAGATTGAGGATTGATGATTAAGGATTGAGGATGGAGGATGAGGCCTGAGTGTTGAGGATAGATGTTTGAGGACTGAGGACAGAGGATTGAGGATTGAGAATTGAGGATTGAGGATTGAGGATTGAGGATTGAAAATTGAGTATTGAGGATTGAAGGTTGAGGATTGAGGTTTGAGGAATGAGGATTGAGGATTGAGGATTGAGGATTGAGGATTGAGGATTGAGGATTGAGTATTGAAGATTGAGGATTGATGACTGAGGATTGAGGATTGAGGATTGACGATTGAGGATTGGGAATTGAGGATTGAAGATTGAGTATTGAGGATTGAAGGTTGATGATTGAGGATTGGGGATTGTGGTTTGGGGATTGAGGGTTGAGGATTGAAGGTTGAGTATTGAGGATTGATCATTGAATATTGATGATTGAGGATTGAGGACTGAGGATTGAAGATTGAGGATTGGGGATTGAGGATTGAGGACTGAGGATTGAGAATTGAGGATTGAGGATAGAAGATTGAGGATTGGGTATTGAGGATTGTAGAATGAGGATTGAGGATCGAGGATTGAGGATTGAAAGTTGAGTATTGAGGATTGAATATTGAGGATTGAGGATTGAGGATTGAGGATTGAGGATTGAGGATTGAGGATTGAAGATTGAGGACTGGGGACTGAGTGTTGAGGGTTGAGTGATGGGTATTGATGTTTGTGGATAGAGATTTGAAGATTGCAGATCGAGTATTGCGTATTGAAATCTCTGAACTGAGGATATTCTATTGAGGATTGAGGATTGACAACTTATTGTTGAGGACTGAGCGCTGAAGGTTGAGGATTCAGGATTGAGGATTCAGGGTTGTGGTTTGAGGACTGGGGATTGAGGATTGAGGATTGTGGATTGAGGATTGAGGATTGAGGATTGAAGTTTGAGGATTGGGTATTGAGGTTTGAACATTGAGGATTGAGGATTGAGGATTGAGGATTGAGGATTGAGGATTGAAGATTGAATATTGATGATTGAAGATTGGAGATTGAGGATTGAGTGTTGTGGATTGAGGACAAGGGCTGAGGGCTAAGTATTGATATTTGAGGTCTGAGGATTGAGGATTGAGGATTGAGAATTGAGGATTGAGGATTGAGGATTGAAGATTGAGGATTGGGTATTGAGTATTGAAGAATGAGGATTGAGGATTGAGGATTGAGCATTGAGTATTGAAGGTTGAGTATTGAAGATTCAGGATTGATGATTGAGTATTGAGGATTGAGGATTGAGGATTGAGGATTGAGTATTGAAGATTGTGGACTGATGATTGACGATTGAGGACTGAGGATTGAGGATTGATTATTGAGCTTTGGGGATTGAAGATTGTGGACTGGGGATAGAGGATTGAATATTGAGGATTAAGGATAGATTATTGGGGATTGATGATCTAGGATAGGAGATTGATTATTGAGGATTGAAGATTGAGGATTGAGGATTGAGGATTGAGGATTGAGAATTGAGAATTGAGGATGAGGACTGAGGGCTGAGGATTGAGGTTTGAGGAATGAGGATTGAGGATTGAGGATTGAGGATTGAGGATTGAGGATTGAGGATTGAGTATTGAAGATTGAGGATTGATGACTGAGGATTGAGGATTGAGGATTGACGATTGAGGATTGGGAATTGAGGATTGAAGATTGAGTATTGAGGAATGAAGGTTGATGATTGAGGATTGGGGATTGTGGTTTGGGGATTGAGGGTTGAGGATTGAAGGTTGAGTATTGAGGATTGATCATTGAATATTGATGATTGGGGATTGAGGACTGAGGATTGAAG
Organism: Calliopsis andreniformis; assembly: GCF_051401765.1. Taxonomy (NCBI): domain Eukaryota; kingdom Metazoa; phylum Arthropoda; class Insecta; order Hymenoptera; family Andrenidae; genus Calliopsis; species Calliopsis andreniformis. The sequence continues at coordinate 102,283 of NW_027480836.1, read as the reverse complement.
ATTGAGGATTGAAGATTGAGGATTGAGGATTGAGGATTGAGGATTAAGAATTGAGAATTGAGGATGAGGGCTAAGGGTTGATGATTGAGATTTGAGAATTGAGGATTGAGGATTGAGGATTGAGGATTGAGGATTGAAGATTGAATATTGATGATTGAAGATTGGGGATTGAGGATTGAGTGTTGTGGATTGAGGACAAGGGCTGAGGGCTGAGTATTGATATTTGAGGTCTGAGGATTGAGGATTGAGGATTGAGAATTGAGGATTGAGGATTGAGGATTGAAGATTGAGGATTGGGTATTGAGTATTGAAGAACGAGGATTGAGGATTGAGGATTGAGCATTGAGTATTGAAGATTGAGTATTGAAGATTCAGGATTGATGATTGAGGATTGAGGATTGAGGATTGAGAATTGAGGATTGAGGATTGAAGACTGAGTATTGAGGATTGATTATTGAGGATTGAAGATTGAGGATTGAGGATTGAGGATTGAGGATTAAGAATTGAGAATTGAGGATGAGGGCTAAGGGTTGATGATTGAGATTTGAGAATTGAGGATTGAGGATTGAGGATTGAGGATTGATGATTGATGGTTGAGGCTTGAGGATTGACGATTGAGGATTGATGGTTGAGGTTTGAGGATTGACGATTGAGGATTGAGGACTGAGGGTTGAGGATTGAGGTTTCAGAATTCGGGATTTGTAATTGAATATTGAGGATTGGGGCTCGAGGACTGAGGATTGAGGATTGAGTATAGAGGATTGAAGATTGAGGTTTGAGGATTGAGGATTGAGGATTGAGGATTGAGGATTGAAGATTGAGGATTGAGAATTGAGGATTGAGGATTGAGGATTGAGGATAGAGTATTGAGTATTGAGGATTGACTGTTGAGGATTGAAGATTGAGGATTGAGAATTGATGATTGAGGGTTGAGGATTGATGACTGAGGGTTGAATACTGAGGGTTGAGGTTTAAGTGTTGAGGATTGAGTAATGAGGATTGAAGATTGAGTATTGATGATTGATGGTTGATGATTGAGGACTGAGGATTGAGGATTGAGGATTGAGAATTGAGAATTGAGGATGAGGACAGAGGGTTGAGGATTGAGGTTTGAGGAATGAGGATTGAGGGTTGAGGATTGAGGATTGAGGATTGAGGATTTAGGATTGAGTATTGAAGATTGAGGATTGAGGATTCAGGATTGAGGATTGAGCATTGAGGATTGAGGATTGAGGATTGAGGATTGGGGATTGAGGATTGAGTATTGATGATTGATGATAGAAGACTGAGTATTGAGGATTGAACATTGAGGACTGAGGATTCAGGATTGAGGATTGAGGATGAGGGCTGAGGGTTGAGGATTGAGGATTGAGGCTTGAAGATTGTGTATTGAGGATTGAGGATTGAGGATTGAGGATTGAGTATTGAAGATTGAGGATTGATTATTGTGGATTGAGGACTGAGGATTGAGGATTGAGGATTGAGGATTGAGGATTGAGTATTGAAGATTGAGGATTGATGACTGAGGATTGAGTATTGAGGATTGATGATTGAGGATTGAGGATTGAAGATTGAGTATGGAGGATTGTAGGTTGAGTATTGAGGATTGAGGATTGAGGATTGAGGATTGAGTATTTAAGATTGAGGACTGATGATTGAGGATTGCCTACTGAGGATTGAGAATTGAGGATTGAGGATTGAAGACTGAGTATTGAGGATTGATTATTGAGGATTGAAGATTGAGGATTGAGGATTGAGGATTGAGGATTAAGAATTGAGAATTGAGGATGACGGCTAAGGGTTGAGGATTGAGATTTGAGAATTGAGGATTGAGGATTGAGGATTGAGGATTGATGATTGATGGTTGAGGCTTGAGGATTGACGATTGAGGGTTGATGGCTGAGGTTTGAGGATTGACGATTGAGGATTGAGGACTGAGGGTTGAGGATTGAGGTTTCAGAATTCGGGATTTGTAATTGAATATTGAGGATTGGGGCTCGAGGACTGAGAATTGAGGATTGAGTATAGAGGATTGATGATTGAGGTTTGAGGATTGAGGATTGAGGATTGAGGATTGAGGATTGAGGATTGAGGATTGAGAATTGAGGATTGAGGATTGAGGATTGAGGATAGAGTATTGAGCATTGAGGATTGACTGTTGAGGATTGAAGATTGAGGATTGAGAATTGATGATTGAGGGTTGAGGATTGATGACTGAGAGTTAAATACTGAGGGTTGAGGTTTAAGGGTTGAGGATTGAGTAATGAGGATTGAAGATTGAGTATTGATGATTGATGGTTGATGATTGAGGACTGAGGATTGAGGACTGAGGGGTGAGGTTTGAGTGCTGTGAGTTTATGATTGACAATTGAATATTGAGTGTTGAGGGTTGAGGTCCGAGGATTGAGGATTGAATATTGAGGATTGATAATTAATGACTGAGGATTGAGGATCGAGGATTGAGCATTAAATGTTGAGGATTGAGGATTGAGGATTGAGGGTTGAGTATTGAGGATTGAGCATTGAGGATTGAGGGTAGAGGATTGAGGACAGAGGATTGAGGACTGTGTATTGAGGATTGAGGATTGAGGATTGAGGATTGAGGATTGAGGATTGAGGATTGAGGATTGAGGATTGAGGATTGAGTGTTGATTATTGAGGATTGAATGCTGTGGACTGAGGATTGATGACTGAAGATAACGAATTGAGATTTGATGATTGAAGGTTGAGGACTGAGTGTTGAGGACAGAGTGTTGACGATTGATGTCTGTGAACTGAGATTTGAAAATTAAAGATTGAGGGTTGAGTATTGAAAACAGAGAATTGAGGATTTTCTATTGAGCATTGAGGATTGAGGATTGAGGATTAAGTATTGAGGATTGATGGTAGAGGTTTGAGGATTGAAGATTGAGGATTGAGTACTGAGGGTTGTGGATTGAGGTTTCAGAATCCAGAATTGTTAATTGAATATTGAGGATTGAGGATCGAGGTCTGAGGATTGAGGATTGAGTATTGAGGATTGAAGATTGAGGATTGAGGATTGAGGATTAAGGCTTGAGGACTGAGGATTGAGGATTGAATATTGAGGATTGAGAACTGATGACTGAGGATTGAGGATTGAGGATTGAGTATTGAGCATTGAGGAATGAATGTTGAGGATTGAAGATTGAGGATTGAGGATTGAGTATTGAGGATTGAGGATTGAGGATTGAGGATAGAGGATTGAGGACAGAGAATTGAGGATTGAAGATTGAGGACTGAGGATTGAAGATTGAGGATTGAGGATTGAGTATTGAGGGTTGACTACTGAGGGTTGAGGATTGAGTGTTGGGGATTGAGGATTGAGGATTGAGTATTGAGTGTCGAGGATTGAAGATTGAATACAGAGGTTTGAGGATTGTTGATTGATGATTGAGGACTGAGTGTTGAGGATAGAGTGTTGAGAATTGATGTACGGGAACTGAGATTTGAAGATTGTAGGTTGAGGATCGAGTATTGAACACTGGGAATTGAGGATTTTCTATTGAGGGCTGAGAATTGAGGATTGAGGATCGAGGATTGAGGATTGAGGATTGAGGATTTAGGGGTGATGGTTGATGATTGAGGATTGACGGTTCAGGATTGAGGATTGACGATTGAAGACTGAGGACTGAGGATTGAGTATTGAAGAATGAGGACAGAGGGTTGAGGATTGAGGATCAAGGTTTGAGGATTGAATATTGAGGATTGAGAACTGATGACTGAGGATTGAGGATTGAGGATTGAGTTTTAAGCATTGAGGAATGAATGTTGAGGATTGAAGGTTGAGGATTGAGGATTGATGATTGATGATTGGGGATTGAGGATTGAGGATTGATGGCTGAGGATTGAGGATTGACAATTGAGGATTGAGGATTGAGGATTGAGGATTGAGGATTGAGGATTGAGGATTGAGGATTGAGGATAGAGGATTGAGGACAGAGAATTGAGGATTGAAGATTGAGGATTGAGGATTGAGGATTGAGGATTGAGGATTGAGTATTGAAGATTGTGGACTGATGATTGACGATTGAGGACTGAGGATTGAGGATTGATTATTGAGCTTTGGGGATTGAAGATTGTGGACTGGGGATAGAGGATTGAATATTGAGGATTAAGGATAGAGTATTGGGGATTGATGATCTAGGATAGGAGATTGATTATTGAGGATTGAAGATTGAGGATTGAGGATTGAGGATTGAGAATTGAGAATTGAGGATGAGGACTGAGGGTTGAGGATTGAGGTTTGAGGAATGAGGATTGAGGATTGAGGATTGAGGATTGAGGATTGAGGATTGAGGATTGAGTATTGAAGATTGAGGATTGATGACTGAGGATTGAGGATTGAGGATTGACGATTGAGGATTGGGAATTGAGGATTGAAGATTGAGTATTGAGGATTGAAGGTTGATGATTGAGGATTGGGGATTGTGGTTTGGGGATTGAGGGTTGAGGATTGAAGGTTGAGTATTGAGGATTGATCATTGAATATTGATGATTGAGGATTCAGGACTGAGGATTGAAGATTGAGGATTGGGGATTGAGGATTGAGGACTGAGGATTGAGAATTGAGGATTGAGGATTGAAGATTGAGTATTGAGGATTAAAGATTGAGGATTGAGGATTGAGGACTGAAGATTGAGGACTGAGTGTTGAGTTTTGAGTGATGCGAATTGATGTTTGTAGACTGAGATTTGAAGATTGAAGATTGGGGATTGAGTACTGAAAACTGTGAATTGAGGATATTCTAATGAGGACTGAGGATTGACAATTGATTGCTGAGGACTGAGGGCTGAAGATTGACGATTCAGGATTGAGGATTCGGGATTGAGGTTTGAGGACGAGGACTGACGGTTGAGGATTTAGGTTTGAGGATTGAGGATTGAGGATTGAGGAATGAGGATTGAGGATTGAGGATTGAGGATTGATGATTGAGGACTGAGTATTGAAGATTGAGGATTCATGACTGAGGATTGAGGATTGGGGATTGATGATTGAGGATTGAGGATTGAAGATTGAGTTTGGAGGATTGAAGTTTGAGGATTGAGGATTGAGGAACGAGGATTGACGATTGAGAATGATGGCTGAGGTTTGAAGACTGAGGTTTGAGGACTGAGGACTGAGGATAGAGGATTGAGAATTGAGGATTGAGGATTGAGGATTGAGGATTGGGTATTGAGGATTGAAGAATGAGGATTGACGATTGAGGATTGAGGATTGAGGATTGAGGATTGAGGATTGAGTATTGAAGATTGAGGATTGATGATTGTGGATTGAGTACTGAGGATTGAGGATTGAGTATTGAGGATTGAAGAATGAGTATTGAGGATTGAAGATTGAGTATTGAGGATTGAATTTTGAGGATTGAAGATTGAGGATTCAGGATTGAGGATTAAGAATTGAGAATTGAGGATGAGGACTGAGGGTTGAGCATTGAGGTTTGTGGAATGAGGATTGAGGATTGAGGATTGAGGATTGATGATTGCGGATTGAGTATTGAAGATTGATGATTGATGACTGAGGATCGAGGATTGAGGATTGATGATTGAGGATTGAGGATTGAAGATTGAGTATGGAGGATTGAATATTGAGGATTGAGGATTGAGGAACGAGGATTGACGATTGAGGATGATGGCTGAGGTTTGAGGACTGAGGTTTGAGGACTGAGGACTGAGGATTGAGGATTGAGAATTGAGGATTGAGGATTGAGGATTGAGGATTGAGTATGGAAGATTGAGGATTGATGGTTGTGGATTGAGGACTGAGGATTGAGGATTGAGCATTGAGGGTTGAAGACTGAGTATTGAGGATTGAAGATTGAGGATTGAGGATTGAGGATTCAGGATTGAGGATTGAGAATGAGGGCTGAGGGTTGAGGATTGAGGATTGAGAATTGAGGATTGAGGATTGAGGATTGAGAACTGAGGATTGAGGATTGAAGATTGAGTATTGAGGATTGAAGGTTGAGGATTGAGGATTGAGGATTGGGGATTGACGATGAGGTCTGAGGGTTGAGGATTGAGGTTTGAGGACTGAGGACTGAGGATTGGGGATTGAGAATTGAGGATTGAGGATTGAGGATTGAGTATTGAAGATTGAGTATTGATGTCTGAGGATTGAGGATTGAGGATTGACGATTGAGGATTGGGAATTGAGGATTGAAGATTGAGTATTGAGAATTGAAGGTTGATGATTGAGGATTGAGGATTGCGGTTTGGGGATTGAGGGTTGAGTATTGATGGTTGAGTATTGAGGATTGATCATTGAATATTGATGATTGAGGATTGAGGACTGAGGATTGAAGATTGAGGATTGGGGATTGAGGATTGAGGACTGAGGATTGAGAATTGAGGATTGAGGATTGAAGATTGAGTATTGAGGATTAAAGATTGAGGATTGAGGATTGAGGACTGAGTATTGAGGATTGATTATTGAGGATTGAAGATTGAGGATTGAGGATTGAGGATTGAGGATTAAGAATTGAGAATTGAGGATGAGGGCTAAGGGTTGATGATTGAGATTTGAGAATTGAGGATTGAGGATTGAGGATTGAGGATTGAGGATTGAAGATTGAATATTGATGATTGAAGATTGGGGATTGAGGATTGAGTGTTGTGGATTGAGGACAAGGGCTGAGGGCTGAGTATTGATATTTGAGGTCTGAGGATTGAGGATTGAGGATTGAGAATTGAGGATTGAGGATTGAGGATTGAAGATTGAGGATTGGGTATTGAGTATTGAAGAATGAGGATTGAGGATTGAGGATTGAGCATTGAGTATTGAAGATTGAGTATTGAAGATTCAGGATTGATGATTGAGGATTGAGGATTGAGGATTGAGAATTGAGGATTGAGGATTGAAGACTGAGTATTGAGGATTGATTATTGAGGATTGAAGATTGAGGATTGAGGATTGAGGATTGAGGATTAAGAATTGAGAATTGAGGATGAGGGCTAAGGGTTGATGATTGAGATTTGAGAATTGAGGATTGAGGATTGAGGATTGAGGATTGATGATTGATGGTTGAGGCTTGAGGATTGACGATTGAGGATTGATGGTTGAGGTTTGAGGATTGACGATTGAGGATTGAGGACTGAGGGTTGAGGATTGAGGTTTCAGAATTCGGGATTTGTAATTGAATATTGAGGATTGGGGCTCGAGGACTGAGGATTGAGGATTGAGTATAGAGGATTGAAGATTGAGGTTTGAGGATTGAGGATTGAGGATTGAGGATTGAGGATTGAGGATTGAGGATTGAGAATTCAGGATTGAGGATTGAGGATTGAGGATAGAGTATTGAGCATTGAGGATTGACTGTTGAGGATTGAAGATTGAGGATTGAGAATTGATGATTGAGGGTTGAGGATTGATGACTGAGGGTTGAATACTGAGGGTTGAGGTTTAAGGGTTGAGGATTGAGTAATGAGGATTGAAGATTGAGTATTGATGATTGATGGTTGACGATTGAGGACTGAGGATTGAGGACTGAGGATTGATGATTGAGGATTGAGGATTGAAGATTGTGTATGGAGGACTGAATATTGAGGATTGAGGATTGAGGAACGAGGATTGACGATTGAGGATGATGGCTGAGGTTTCAGGACTGAGGTTTGAGGACTGAGGACTGAGGATTGAGGATTGAGAATTGAGGATTGAGGATTGAGGATTGTGGATTGAGTATTGAAGATTGAGGATTGATGATTGTGGATTGAGGACTGAGTATTGAGGATTGAGGATTGAGGATTGAAGGCTGAGTATTGAGGATTGAAGATTGAGGATAGAGGATTGAGGATTCAGGATTGAGGATTGAGTATTGAAGATTGAGGATTGAGGATTCAGGATTGAGGATTGAGCATTGAGGATTGATAATTGAGGATTGAGGATTGAGGATTGAGTATTGAGGATTGATGATTGAAGACTGAGTATTGAGGATTGAACATTGAGGACTGAGGATTCAGGATTGAGGATTGAGGATGAGGGCTGAGGGTTGAGGATTCAGGATTGAGGATTGAGGCTTGAAGATTGTGTATTGAGGATTGAGGATTGAGGATTGAGGATTGAGTATTGAAGATTGAGGATTGATGATTGTGGATTGAGGACTGAGGATTGAGGATTGAGGATTGAGGATTGAAGACTGAGTATTGAGGATTGAAGATTGAGTATTGAGGATTGAGGATTATGAATTGAGAATTGAGGATGAGGACTGAGGGTTGAGGATTGAGGTTTGTGGAATGAGGATTGAGGAATGAGGATTGAGGATTGATGATTGAGGATTGAGTATTGAAGATTGAGGATTGATGACTGAGGATTGAGGATTGAGGATTGATGATTGAGGATTGAGGATTGAAGATTGAGTATGGAGGATTGATTATTGAGGATTGAGGATTGAGGAACGAGGATTGACGATTGAGGATGATGGCTGAGGTTTGAGGACTGAGGTTTGAGGACTGAGGACTGAGGATTGAGGATTGAGAATTGAGGATTGAGGATTGAGGATTGATGATTGTGGATTGAGGACTGAGGATTGAGGATACAGGATTGAGGATTGAAGACTGAGTATTGAGGATTGAAGATTGAGGATTGAGGATTGGGGATTCAGGATTGAGGATTGAGGATGAGGGCTGAGTGTTGAGGATTGAGGATTGAGAATTGAGGATTGAGGATTGAGGATTGAGGATTGAGGATTGAGGATTGAAGACTGAGTATTGAGGATTGAAGATTGAGGTTTGAGGATTCAGGATTGAGTATTGAGGATGAGGGCTGAGGGTTGAGGAAAGAGGATTGAGGATTGAGGATTGAACATCGAGTATTGAGGATTGAGGATTGAGGATTGAGGATTGAGTATTGAAGATTGAGGATTGATGATTGTGGATTGAGGACTGAGGATTGAGGATTGAGGATTGAGGATTGAGGATTGAGTATTGAAGATTGAGGATTGATGACTGAGGATTGAGTATTGAGGATTGATGATTGAGGATTGAGGATTGAAGATTGAGTATGGAGGATTGTAGGTTGAGTATTGAGGATTGAGGATTGAGGATTGAGGATTGAGTATTTAAGATTGAGGACTGATGATTGAGGATTGCCTACTGAGGATTGAGAATTGAGGATTGAGGATTGAAGACTGAGTATTGAGGATTGATTATTGAGGATTGAAGATTGAGGATTGAGGATTGAGGATTGAGGATTAAGAATTGAAAATTGAGGATGAGGGCTAAGGGTTGAGGATTGAGATTTGAGAATTGAGGATTGAGGATTGAGGATTGAGGATTGATGATTGATGGTTGAGGCTTGAGGATTGACGATTGAGGATTGATGGTTGAGGTTTGAGGATTGACGATTGAGGATTGAGGACTGAGGGTTGAGGATTGAGGTTTCAGAATTCGGGATTTGTAATTGAATATTGAGGATTGGGGCTCGAGGACTGAGAATTGAGGATTGAGTATAGAGGATTGATGATTGAGGTTTGAGGATTGAGGATTGAGGATTGAGGATTGAGGATTGAGGATTGAGGATTGAGAATTGAGGATTGAGGATTGAGGATTGAGGATAGAGTATTGAGCATTGAGGATTGACTGTTGAGGATTGAAGATTGAGGATTGAGAATTGATGATTGAGGGTTGAGGATTGATGACTGAGGGTTAAATACTGAGGGTTGAGGTTTAAGGGTTGAGGATTGAGTAATGAGGATTGAAGATTGAGTATTGATGATTGATGGTTGATGATTGAGGACTGAGGATTGAGGACTGAGGGGTGAGGTTTGAGTGCTGTGAGTTTATGATTGACAATTGAATATTGAGTGTTGAGGGTTGAGGTCCGAGGATTGAGGATTGAATATTGAGGATTGATAATTAATGGCTGAGGATTGAGGATCGAGGATTGAGCATTAAATGTTGAGGATTGAGGATTGAGGATTGAGGGTTGAGTATTGAGTATTGAGCATTGAGGATTGAGGATTAAGAATTGAGGATTGAGGATGAGGGCTAAGGCTTGAGGATTGAAGATTTAGGATTGGGTATTGAGGATTGAAGAATGAGGATTGAGGATTGAGGATTGAGGATTGAGGATTGAAGATTGTGTATTGTGGATTGAAGATAGACGAATGAGGATTGAGGATTGAGGATTGAGGATTGAGGATTGAGGATTGAAGATTGAGGATTGGGTATTGAGGACTGAACATTGAGGATTGTGGATTGAGGATTGAAGGTTGAATATTGATGAATGAAGATTAACGATTGAGGATTGAGGGTTGTGGATTGAGGACGAGGACTGAGGGTTGAGTATTGATACTTGAGGTCTGAGGATTGAGGATTGCGAATTGAGGCTTGAAGATTGAAGATTGAGGATTGGGGATTGAGGATTGTAGAATGAGGATTGAGGATTGAGGATTGAGGATTGAGGATTGAAAATTGAGTATTGAGGGTTGAAGATTGAGTTTTCAATATTGAGGATTGAGGATTGAGGATTGAAGATTGAGTATTGAGGATTGATGGTTGAGGATTGAGGATTGAGGATTGAGGATTGAGGATTGAGGATTGAGGATTGAGGATTGAGGATTGAGGATCTAGAATTGGAGATTGATTATTGAGGAATGAAGATTGAGGATTGATGATTGAGGATTGAGGATTGAGAATTGAGGATGAGGACTGAGGGTTGAGGATTGAGGTTTGAGAAATGAGGAATGAGGATTGAGGATTGAGGATTGAGGATTGAGGATTGAGGATTGTGTATTAAAGATTGAGTATTGATCACTGGGGATTGAGGATTGAGGATTGATGGTTGATGATTGAATATTGAGGATTGAAGATTGAGGATTGATGATTAAGGATTGAGGATGGAGGATGAGGCCTGAGTGTTGAGGATAGATGTTTGAGGACTGAGGACAGAGGATTGAGGATTGAGAATTGAGGATTGAGGATTGAGGATTGAGGATTGAAAATTGAGTATTGAGGATTGAAGGTTGAGGATTGAGGTTTGAGGAATGAGGATTGAGGATTGAGGATTGAGGATTGAGGATTGAGGATTGAGGATTGAGTATTGAAGATTGAGGATTGATGACTGAGGATTGAGGATTGAGGATTGACGATTGAGGATTGGGAATTGAGGATTGAAGATTGAGTATTGAGGATTGAAGGTTGATGATTGAGGATTGGGGATTGTGGTTTGGGGATTGAGGGTTGAGGATTGAAGGTTGAGTATTGAGGATTGATCATTGAATATTGATGATTGAGGATTGAGGACTGAGGATTGAAGATTGAGGATTGGGGATTGAGGATTGAGGACTGAGGATTGAGAATTGAGGATTTAGGATTGAAGATTGAGTATTGAGGATTAAAGATTGAGGATTGAGGATTGAGGACTGAAGATTGAGGACTGAGTGTTGAGTTTTGAGTGATGCGAATTGATGTTTGTAGACTGAGATTTGAAGATTGAAGATTGGGGATTGAGTACTGAAAACTGTGAATTGAGGATATTCTAATGAGGACTGAGGATTGACCATTGATTGCTGAGGACTGAGGGCTGAAGATTGACGATTCAGGATTGAGGATTCGGGATTGAGGTTTGAGGACGAGGACTGACTGTTGAGGATTCAGGTTTGAGGATTGAGGATTGAGGACTGATGACTGAAGATTGAGGATTGAGGATTGAGGATTGAGTATTGAAGATTGAGGATTGATGATTGTGGATTGAGTACTAAGGATTGAGGATTGAGGATTGAGGATTGAGGATTGAGTATTGAAGATTGAGGATGGATGACTGAGGATTGAGGATTGAGGATTGATGATTGAGGATTGAGGATTGAAGATTCAGTATGGAGGATTGAAGGTTGAGTATTGAGGATTGAGGATTGAGGATCGAGGATTTAGGATTGTGGATTGAAGATTGAGGATCGAGTATTGAGGATTGAGGATTGAGTGTTGAAGATTGAGGATTGATCATTGAGGATTGAGGATTGAGGATTGAGGATTGAGGATTGAGGATTGAAGATTGAGGACTGGGATTGAGGATTGAGGATTGAGGATTGAGAATCGAAGATTGAGTATTGAGGATTGAAGATTGAGGTTTGAGGATTGAGGATTGAGGATGGAGGATGAGGGCTGAGGGTTGAGCGTTGAGGTTTGAGTATTGAATACTGAGAATTCAGGATATTCTATTGAGTATTGAGAATTGAAGATTGATGGTTGAGTATTGAGGATTGTGGATTGAGTATTGAGGATTGAAGATTGAGGTTTGAGGATTGAGAATTGTGAATTGAGGATGAGGACTGCGGGTTGAGGATTGAGGTTTGAGGAACGATGATTGAGGATTGAGAATTGAGGATGAGGACTGAGGGTTGAGGATTGAGGTTTGAGGAACGAGGATTGAGGATTGAGGATTGAGGACTGAGGATTGACGATTGAGTATTGAAGATTGAGGATTGATGTCTGAGGATTGAGGATTGAGGATTCAGGATTGAGGATTGAGGATTGAAGATTGAGTATTGAGGATTGAGGATTGAGGACTGAGGATTGAGTATTGAAGATTGAGGATTGATGATTGAGGATTGCGGACTGAGGATTGAGGATTGAGGATTGAGGATTGAGGATTGAGGATTGAAGACTGAGTATTGAGGATTGAAGATTGAGTATTGAGGATTGAATTTTGAGGATTGAAGATTGAGGATTGAGGATTGAGGAGTAAGAATTGAGAATTGAGGATGAGGACTGAGGGTTGAGGATTGAGGTTTGTGGAATGAGGATTGAGGATTGAGGATTGAGGATTGATGATTGAGGTTTGAGTATTGAAGATTGAGGATTGATGACTGAGGATTGAGGATTGAGGATTGATGATTGAGGATTGAGGATTGAAGATTGAGTATGGAGGATTGAATATTGAGGATTGAGGATTCAGGAACGAGAATTGACGATTGAGGATGATGGCTGAGGTTTGAGGACTGAGGTTTGAGGTTTGAGGAACGAGGATTGAGGATTGAGAATTGAGGATGAGGACTGAGGATTGAGGACTGAGGATTGAGAATTGAGGACTGAGGATTGAAGATTGAGTATTGAGGATTGAAGATTGAGGATTGAGGATTGAGGACTGAAGATTGAGGACTGAGTGTTGAGTTTTGAGTGATGAGAATTGATGTTTGTAGACTGAGATCTGAAGATGGAAGATTGGGGATTGAGTACTGAAAACTGGGAATTGAGGATATTCTAATGGGGACTGAGTATTGACAATTGATTGTTGAGGACTGAGGGCTGAAGATTGACGATTCAGGATTGAGGATTCGGGATTGAGGCTTGAGGACGAGGACTGACGGTTGAGGATTCAGGCTTGGGGATTGAGGATTGAGGATTGAGGATTGAGGACTGAGGATTGATGATTGAGTATTGAGTATTGAAGATTGAGGATTCATGACTGGGGATTGAGGATCGAGGATTGATGATTGAGGATTGAGGATTGAAGATTGAGTATGGAGGATTGAAGATTGAGGACTGAGGATTGAGGAACGAGGATTGACGATTGAGGATGATGGCTGAGGTTTGAGGACTGAGGTTTGAGGACTGTGGACTGAGGATTGAGGATTGAGAATTGAGGATTGACGATTGAGGATTGAGGATTGGGTATTGAGGATTGAAGAATGAGGATTGACGATTGAGGATTGAGGATTGAGGATTGAGGATTGAGTATTGAAGATTCTGGACTGATGTTTGACGATTGAGGACTGTGGATTGAGGATTGATTATTGAGCTTTGGGGATTGAAGATTGTGGACTGCGGATAGAGGATTGAATATTGAGGATTAAGGATAGATTATTGGGGATTGAGTATCTAGGATAGGAGATTGATTATTGAGGATTGAAGATTGAGGATTGAGGATTGAGGATTGAGAATTGAGAATTGAGGATGAGGACAGAGGGTTGAGGATTGAGGTTTGAGGAATGAGGATTGAGGATTGAGGATTGAGGATTGAGGATTGAGTATTGAAGATTGAGGATTGAGGATTCAGGATTGAGGATTGAGCATTGAGGATTGATAATTGAGGATTGAGGATTGAGGATTGAGGATTGAGGATTGAGTATTGAGGATTGATGATTGAAGACTGAGTATTGAGGATTGAACATTGAGGACTGAGGATTCAGGATTGAGAATTGAGGATGAGGGCTGAGGGTTGAGGATTGAGGATTGAGGATTGAGGCTTGAAGATTGTGTATTGAGGATTGAGGATTGAGGATTGAGGATTGAGTATTGAAGATTGAGGATTGATGATTGTGGATTGAGGACTGAGGATTGAGGATTGAGGATTGGGGATTGAGGACTGAGTATTGAGGATTGAAGATTGAGTATTGAGGATTGAATTTTGAGGATTGAAGATTGAGGATTGAGGATTGAGGATTATGAATTGAGAATTGAGGATGAGGACTGAGGGTTGAGGATTGAGGTTTGTGGAATGAGGATTGGGGATTGAGGATTGAGGATTGATGATTGAGGATTGAGTATTGAAGATTGAGGATTGATGACTGAGGATTGAGGATTGAGGATTGATGATTGAGGATTGAGGATTGAAGATTCAGTATGGAGGATTGAATATTGAGGATTGAGGATTGAGGATTGAAGATTGAGGATTGAGGATTGAGGATTAAGGCTTGAGGACTGAGGATTGAGGATTGAATATTGAGGATTGAGAACTGATGACTGAGGATTGAGGATTGAGGATTGAGTATTGAGCATTGAGGAATGAATGTTGAGGATTGAAGATTGAGGATTGAGGATTGAGTATTGAGGATTGAGGATTGAGGATTGAGGATAGAGGATTGAGGACAGAGAATTGAGGATTGAAGATTGAGGACTGAGGATTGAAGATTGAGGATTGAGGATTGAGTATTGAGGGTTGACTACTGAGGGTTGAGGATTGAGTGTTGGGGATTGAGGATTGAGGATTGAGTATTGAGTGTCGAGGATTGAAGATTGAATACAGAGGTTTGAGGATTGTTGATTGATGATTGAGGACTGAGTGTTGAGGATAGAGTGTTGAGAATTGATGTACGGGAACTGAGATTTGAAGATTGTAGGTTGAGGATCGAGTATTGAACACTGGGAATTGAGGATTTTCTATTGAGGGCTGAGAATTGAGGATTGAGGATCGAGGATTGAGGATTGAGGATTGAGGATTTAGGGTTGATGGTTGATGATTGAGGATTGACGGTTCAGGATTGAGGATTGACGATTGAAGACTGAGGACTGAGGATTGAGTATTGAAGAATGAGGACAGAGGGTTGAGGATTGAGGATCAAGGTTTGAGGATTGAATATTGAGGATTGAGAACTGATGACTGAGGATTGAGGATTGAGGATTGAGTTTTAAGCATTGAGGAATGAATGTTGAGGATTGAAGGTTGAGGATTGAGGATTGATGATTGATGATTGGGGATTGAGGATTGAGGATTGATGGCTGAGGATTGAGGATTGACAATTGAGGATTGAGGATTGAGGATTGAGGATTGAGGATTGAGGATTGAGGATTGAGGATTGAGGATAGAGGATTGAGGACAGAGAATTGAGGATTGAAGATTGAGGATTGAGGATTGAGGATTGAGGATTGAGGATTGAGTATTGAAGATTGTGGACTGATGATTGACGATTGAGGACTGAGGATTGAGGATTGATTATTGAGCTTTGGGGATTGAAGATTGTGGACTGGGGATAGAGGATTGAATATTGAGGATTAAGGATAGAGTATTGGGGATTGATGATCTAGGATAGGAGATTGATTATTGAGGATTGAAGATTGAGGATTGAGGATTGAGGATTGAGAATTGAGAATTGAGGATGAGGACTGAGGGTTGAGGATTGAGGTTTGAGGAATGAGGATTGAGGATTGAGGATTGAGGATTGAGGATTGAGGATTGAGGATTGAGTATTGAAGATTGAGGATTGATGACTGAGGATTGAGGATTGAGGATTGACGATTGAGGATTGGGAATTGAGGATTGAAGATTGAGTATTGAGGATTGAAGGTTGATGATTGAGGATTGGGGATTGTGGTTTGGGGATTGAGGGTTGAGGATTGAAGGTTGAGTATTGAGGATTGATCATTGAATATTGATGATTGAGGATTGAGGACTGAGGATTGAAGATTGAGGATTGGGGATTGAGGATTGAGGACTGAGGATTGAGAATTGAGGATTGAGGATTGAAGATTGAGTATTGAGGATTAAAGATTGAGGATTGAGGATTGAGGACTGAAGATTGAGGACTGAGTGTTGAGTTTTGAGTGATGCGAATTGATGTTTGTAGACTGAGATTTGAAGATTGAAGATTGGGGATTGAGTACTGAAAACTGTGAATTGAGGATATTCTAATGAGGACTGAGGATTGACAATTGATTGCTGAGGACTGAGGGCTGAAGATTGACGATTCAGGATTGAGGATTCGGGATTGAGGTTTGAGGACGAGGACTGACGGTTGAGGATTCAGGTTTGAGGATTGAGGATTGAGGATTGAGGAATGAGGATTGAGGATTGAGGATTGAGGATTGATGATTGAGGACTGAGTATTGAAGATTGAGGATTCATGACTGAGGATTGAGGATTGGGGATTGATGATTGAGGATTGAGGATTGAAGATTGAGTTTGGAGGATTGAAGTTTGAGGATTGAGGATTGAGGAACGAGGATTGACGATTGAGAATGATGGCTGAGGTTTGAAGACTGAGGTTTGAGGACTGAGGACTGAGGATAGAGGATTGAGAATTGAGGATTGAGGATTGAGGATTGAGGATTGGGTATTGAGGATTGAAGAATGAGGATTGACGATTGAGGATTGAGGATTGAGGATTGAGGATTGAGGATTGAGTATTGAAGATTGAGGATTGATGATTGTGGATTGAGTACTGAGGATTGAGGATTGAGTATTGAGGATTGAAGAATGAGTATTGAGGATTGAAGATTGAGTATTGAGGATTGAATTTTGAGGATTGAAGATTGAGGATTCAGGATTGAGGATTAAGAATTGAGAATTGAGGATGAGGACTGAGGGTTGAGCATTGAGGTTTGTGGAATGAGGATTGAGGATTGAGGATTGAGGATTGATGATTGCGGATTGAGTATTGAAGATTGATGATTGATGACTGAGGATCGAGGATTGAGGATTGATGATTGAGGATTGAGGATTGAAGATTGAGTATGGAGGATTGAATATTGAGGATTGAGGATTGAGGAACGAGGATTGACGATTGAGGATGATGGCTGAGGTTTGAGGACTGAGGTTTGAGGACTGAGGACTGAGGATTGAGGATTGAGAATTGAGGATTGAGGATTGAGGATTGAGGATTGAGTATGGAAGATTGAGGATTGATGGTTGTGGATTGAGGACTGAGGATTGAGGATTGAGCATTGAGGGTTGAAGACTGAGTATTGAGGATTGAAGATTGAGGATTGAGGATTGAGGATTCAGGATTGAGGATTGAGAATGAGGGCTGAGGGTTGAGGATTGAGGATTGAGAATTGAGGATTGAGGATTGAGGATTGAGAACTGAGGATTGAGGATTGAAGATTGAGTATTGAGGATTGAAGGTTGAGGATTGAGGATTGAGGATTGGGGATTGACGATGAGGTCTGAGGGTTGAGGATTGAGGTTTGAGGACTGAGGACTGAGGATTGGGGATTGAGAATTGAGGTTTGAGGATTGAGGATAGAAGATTGAGGATTGGGTATTGAGGATTGTAGAATGAGGATTGAGGATCGAGGATTGAGGATTGAAGATTGAGTATTGAGGATTGAATATTGAGGATTGAGGATTGAGTATTGAGGATTGAGGATTGAGGATTGAGGATTGAAGATTGAATATTGATGATTGAAGATTGGGGATTGAGGATTGAGTGTTGTGGATTGAGGACAAGGAGTGAGGGCTGAGTATTGATATTTGAGGTCTGAGGATTGAGGATTGAGGATTGAGAATTGAGGATTGAGGATTCGGGATTGAAGATTGAGGATTGGGTATTGAGTATTGAAGAATGAGGATTGAGGATTGAGGATTGAGCATTGAGGATTGAAGATTGAGTATTGAAGATTCAGGATTGATGATTGAGGATTGAGGATCGAGGATTGAGGATTGAGGATTGAGGATTGAGTACTGAAGTTTGTGGACTGATGGTTGACGATTGAGGACTGAGGATTGAGGATTGATTATTGAGCTTTGGGGATTGAAGATTGTGGACTGGGGATAGAGGATTGAATATTGAGGATTAAGGATAGAGTATTGGGGATTGATGATCTAGGATAGGAGATTCATTATTTAGGATTGAAGATTGAGGATTGAGGTTTGAGGATTGAGAATTGAGAATTGAGGATGAGGACTGAGGGTTAAGGATTGAGGTTTGAGGAATGAGGATTGAGGATTGAGGATTGAGGATTGAGGATTGAGGATTGAGGATTGAGTATTGAAGATTGAGTATTGATGACTGAGGATTGAGGATTGAGGATTGACGATTGAGGATTGGGAATTGAGGATTGAAGATTGAGTATTGAGAATTGAAGGTTGATGATTGAGGATTGAGGATTGCGGTTTGGGGATTGAGGGTTGAGTATTGATGGTTGAGTATTGAGGATTGATCATTGAATATTGATGATTGAGGATTGAGGACTGAGGATTGAAGATTGAGGATTGGGGATTGAGGATTGAGGACTGAGGATTGAGAATTGAGGATTGAGGATTGAAGATTGAGTATTGAGGATTAAAGATTGAGGATTGAGGATTGAGGACTGAGTATTGAGGATTGATTATTGAGGATTGAAGATTGAGGATTGAGGATTGAGGATTGAGGATTAAGAATTGAGAATTGAGGATGAGGGCTAAGGGTTGATGATTGAGATTTGAGAATTGAGGATTGAGGATTGAGGATTGAGGATTGAGGATTGAAGATTGAATATTGATGATTGAAGATTGGGGATTGAGGATTGAGTGTTGTGGATTGAGGACAAGGGCTGAGGGCTGAGTATTGATATTTGAGGTCTGAGGATTGAGGATTGAGGATTGAGAATTGAGGATTGAGGATTGAGGATTGAAGATTGAGGATTGGGTATTGAGTATTGAAGAATGAGGATTGAGGATTGAGGATTGAGCATTGAGTATTGAAGATTGAGTATTGAAGATTCAGGATTGATGATTGAGGATTGAGGATTGAGGATTGAGAATTGAGGATTGAGGATTGAAGACTGAGTATTGAGGATTGATTATTGAGGATTGAAGATTGAGGATTGAGGATTGAGGATTGAGGATTAAGAATTGAGAATTGAGGATGAGGGCTAAGGGTTGATGATTGAGATTTGAGAATTGAGGATTGAGGATTGAGGATTGAGGATTGATGATTGATGGTTGAGGCTTGAGGATTGACGATTGAGGATTGATGGTTGAGGTTTGAGGATTGACGATTGAGGATTGAGGACTGAGGGTTGAGGATTGAGGTTTCAGAATTCGGGATTTGTAATTGAATATTGAGGATTGGGGCTCGAGGACTGAGGATTGAGGATTGAGTATAGAGGATTGAAGATTGAGGTTTGAGGATTGAGGATTGAGGATTGAGGATTGAGGATTGAGGATTGAGGATTGAGAATTCAGGATTGAGGATTGAGGATTGAGGATAGAGTATTGAGCATTGAGGATTGACTGTTGAGGATTGAAGATTGAGGATTGAGAATTGATGATTGAGGGTTGAGGATTGATGACTGAGGGTTGAATACTGAGGGTTGAGGTTTAAGGGTTGAGGATTGAGTAATGAGGATTGAAGATTGAGTATTGATGATTGATGGTTGACGATTGAGGACTGAGGATTGAGGACTGAGGATTGATGATTGAGGATTGAGGATTGAAGATTGTGTATGGAGGACTGAATATTGAGGATTGAGGATTGAGGAACGAGGATTGACGATTGAGGATGATGGCTGAGGTTTCAGGACTGAGGTTTGAGGACTGAGGACTGAGGATTGAGGATTGAGAATTGAGGATTGAGGATTGAGGATTGTGGATTGAGTATTGAAGATTGAGGATTGATGATTGTGGATTGAGGACTGAGTATTGAGGATTGAGGATTGAGGATTGAAGGCTGAGTATTGAGGATTGAAGATTGAGGATAGAGGATTGAGGATTCAGGATTGAGAATTGAGGATGAGGGCTGAGGGTTGAGGATTCAGGGTTGAGAATTGAGGATTGAGGATTGAGGATTGAGAACTGAGGATTGACGATTGAAGATTGAGTACTGAGGATTGAAGGTTGAGGATTGAGGATTGAGGATTGAGGATTGACGATGAGGTCTGAGGGTTGAGGATTGAGGTTTGAGGACTGAGGACTGAGGATTGGGGATTGAGAATTGAGGATTGAGGATTGAGGATAGAAGATTGAGGATTGGGTATTGAGGATTGTAGAACGAGGATTGAGGATCGAGGATTGAGGATTGAAGATTGAGTATTGAGGATTGAATATTGAGGGTTGAGGATTGAGTATTGAGGATTGAGGATTGAGGATTGAGGATTGAAGATTGAATATTCATGATTGAAGATTGGGGATTGAGGATTGAGTGTTGTGGATTGAGGACAAGGAGTGAGGGCTGAGTATTGATATTTGAGGTCTGAGGATTGAGGATTGAGGATTGAGAATTGAGGATTGAGGATTGGGGATGAGGACAGAGGGTTGAGGATTGAGGTTTGAGGAATGAGGATTGAGGATTGAGGATTGAGGATTGAGGATTGAGGATTGAGGATTGAGTATTGAAGATTGAGGATTGAGGATTCAGGATTGAGGATTGAGCATTGAGGATTGATAATTGAGGATTGAGGATTGAGGATTGAGTATTGAGGATTGATGATTGAAGACTGAGTATTGAGGATTGAACATTGAGGACTGAGGATTCAGGATTGAGGATTGAGGATGAGGGCTGAGGGTTGAGGATTCAGGATTGAGGATTGAGGCTTGAAGATTGTGTATTGAGGATTGAGGATTGAGGATTGAGGATTGAGTATTGAAGATTGAGGATTGATGATTGTGGATTGAGGACTGAGGATTGAGGATTGAGGATTGAGGATTGAAGACTGAGTATTGAGGATTGAAGATTGAGTATTGAGGATTGAATTTTGAGGATTGAAGATTGAGTATTGAGGATTGAGGATTATGAATTGAGAATTGAGGATGAGGACTGAGGGTTGAGGATTGAGGTTTGTGGAATGAGGATTGAGGAATGAGGATTGAGGATTGATGATTGAGGATTGAGTATTGAAGATTGAGGATTGATGACTGAGGATTGAGGATTGAGGATTGATGATTGAGGATTGAGGATTGAAGATTGAGTATGGAGGATTGATTATTGAGGATTGAGGATTGAGGAACGAGGATTGACGATTGAGGATGATGGCTGAGGTTTGAGGACTGAGGTTTGAGGACTGAGGACTGAGGATTGAGGATTGAGAATTGAGGATTGAGGATTGAGGATTGATGATTGTGGATTGAGGACTGAGGATTGAGGATTGAGGATTGAGGATTGAAGACTGAGTATTGAGGATTGAAGATTGAGGATTGAGGATTGGGGATTCAGGATTGAGGATTGAGGATGAGGGCTGAGTGTTGAGGATTGAGGATTGAGAATTGAGGATTGAGGATTGAGGATTGAGGATTGAGGATTGAGGATTGAAGACTGAGTATTGAGGATTGAAGATTGAGGTTTGAGGATTCAGGATTGAGTATTGAGGATGAGGGCTGAGGGTTGAGGAAAGAGGATTGAGGATTGAGGATTGAAGATCGAGTATTGAGGATTGAGGATTGAGGATTGAGGATTGAGTATTGAAGATTGAGGATTGATGATTGTGGATTGAGGACTGAGGATTGAGGATTGAGGATTGAGGATTGAGGATTGAGTATTGAAGATTGAGGATTGATGACTGAGGATTGAGTATTGAGGATTCATGATTGAGGATTGAGGATTGAAGATTGAGTATGGAGGATTGTAGGTTGAGTATTGAGGATTGAGGATTGAGGATTGAGGATTGAGTATTTAAGATTGAGGACTGATGATTGAGGATTGCCTACTGAGGATTGAGAATTGAGGATTGAGGATTGAAGACTGAGTATTGAGGATTGATTATTGAGGATTGAAGATTGAGGATTGAGGATTGAGGATTGAGGATTAAGAATTGAAAATTGAGGATGAGGGCTAAGGGTTGAGGATTGAGATTTGAGAATTGAGGATTGAGGATTGAGGATTGAGGATTGATGATTGATGGTTGAGGCTTGAGGATTGACGATTGAGGATTGATGGTTGAGGTTTGAGGATTGACGATTGAGGATTGAGGACTGAGGGTTGAGGATTGAGGTTTCAGAATTCGGGATTTGTAATTGAATATTGAGGATTGGGGCTCGAGGACTGAGAATTGAGGATTGAGTATAGAGGATTGATGATTGAGGTTTGAGGATTGAGGATTGAGGATTGAGGATTGAGGATTGAGGATTGAGGATTGAGAATTGAGGATTGAGGATTGAGGATTGAGGATAGAGTATTGAGCATTGAGGATTGACTGTTGAGGATTGAAGATTGAGGATTGAGAATTGATGATTGAGGGTTGAGGATTGATGACTGAGGGTTAAATACTGAGGGTTGAGGTTTAAGGGTTGAGGATTGAGTAATGAGGATTGAAGATTGAGTATTGATGATTGATGGTTGATGATTGAGGACTGAGGATTGAGGACTGAGGGGTGAGGTTTGAGTGCTGTGAGTTTATGATTGACAATTGAATATTGAGTGTTGAGGGTTGAGGTCCGAGGATTGAGGATTGAATATTGAGGATTGATAATTAATGGCTGAGGATTGAGGATCGAGGATTGAGCATTAAATGTTGAGGATTGAGGATTGAGGATTGAGGGTTGAGTATTGAGTATTGAGCATTGAGGATTGAGGATTAAGAATTGAGGATTGAGGATGAGGGCTAAGGCTTGAGGATTGAAGATTTAGGATTGGGTATTGAGGATTGAAGAATGAGGATTGAGGATTGAGGATTGAGGATTGAGGATTGAAGATTGTGTATTGTGGATTGAAGGTAGACGAATGAGGATTGAGGATTGAGGATTGAGGATTGAGGATTGAGGATTGAAGATTGAGGATTGGGTATTGAGGACTGAACATTGAGGATTGTGGATTGAGGATTGAAGGTTGAATATTGATGAATGAAGATTAACGATTGAGGATTGAGGGTTGTGGATTGAGGACGAGGACTGAGGGTTGAGTATTGATACTTGAGGTCTGAGGATTGAGGATTGCGAATTGAGGCTTGAAGATTGAAGATTGAGGATTGGGGATTGAGGATTGTAGAATGAGGATTGAGGATTGAGGATTGAGGATTGAGGATTGAAAATTGAGTATTGAGGGTTGAAGATTGAGTTTTCAATATTGAGGATTGAGGATTGAGGATTGAAGATTGAGTATTGAGGATTGATGGTTGAGGATTGAGGATTGAGGATTGAGGATTGAGGATTGAGGATTGAGGATTGAGGATTGAGGATTGAGGATCTAGAATTGGAGATTGATTATTGAGGAATGAAGATTGAGGATTGATGATTGAGGATTGAGGATTGAGAATTGAGGATGAGGACTGAGGGTTGAGGATTGAGGTTTGAGAAATGAGGAATGAGGATTGAGGATTGAGGATTGAGGATTGAGGATTGAGGATTGTGTATTAAAGATTGAGTATTGATCACTGGGGATTGAGGATTGAGGATTGATGGTTGATGAATGAATATTGAGGATTGAAGATTGAGGATTGATGATTAAGGATTGAGGATGGAGGATGAGGCCTGAGTGTTGAGGATAGATGTTTGAGGACTGAGGACAGAGGATTGAGGATTGAGAATTGAGGATTGAGGATTGAGGATTGAGGATTGAAAATTGAGTATTGAGGATTGAAGGTTGAGGATTGAGGTTTGAGGAATGAGGATTGAGGATTGAGGATTGAGGATTGAGGATTGAGGATTGAGGATTGAGTATTGAAGATTGAGGATTGATGACTGAGGATTGAGGATTGAGGATTGACGATTGAGGATTGGGAATTGAGGATTGAAGATTGAGTATTGAGGATTGAAGGTTGATGATTGAGGATTGGGGATTGTGGTTTGGGGATTGAGGGTTGAGGATTGAAGGTTGAGTATTGAGGATTGATCATTGAATATTGATGATTGAGGATTGAGGACTGAGGATTGAAGATTGAGGATTGGGGATTGAGGATTGAGGACTGAGGATTGAGAATTGAGGATTTAGGATTGAAGATTGAGTATTGAGGATTAAAGATTGAGGATTGAGGATTGAGGACTGAAGATTGAGGACTGAGTGTTGAGTTTTGAGTGATGCGAATTGATGTTTGTAGACTGAGATTTGAAGATTGAAGATTGGGGATTGAGTACTGAAAACTGTGAATTGAGGATATTCTAATGAGGACTGAGGATTGACCATTGATTGCTGAGGACTGAGGGCTGAAGATTGACGATTCAGGATTGAGGATTCGGGATTGAGGTTTGAGGACGAGGACTGACTGTTGAGGATTCAGGTTTGAGGATTGAGGATTGAGGACTGATGACTGAAGATTGAGGATTGAGGATTGAGGATTGAGTATTGAAGATTGAGGATTGATGATTGTGGATTGAGTACTAAGGATTGAGGATTGAGGATTGAGGATTGAGGATTGAGTATTGAAGATTGAGGATGGATGACTGAGGATTGAGGATTGAGGATTGATGATTGAGGATTGAGGATTGAAGATTCAGTATGGAGGATTGAAGGTTGAGTATTGAGGATTGAGGATTGAGGATCGAGGATTTAGGATTGTGGATTGAAGATTGAGGATCGAGTATTGAGGATTGAGGATTGAGTGTTGAAGATTGAGGATTGATCATTGAGGATTGAGGATTGAGGATTGAGGATTGAGGATTGAGGATTGAAGATTGAGGACTGGGATTGAGGATTGAGGATTGAGGATTGAGAATCGAAGATTGAGTATTGAGGATTGAAGATTGAGGTTTGAGGATTGAGGATTGAGGATGGAGGATGAGGGCTGAGGGTTGAGCGTTGAGGTTTGAGTATTGAATACTGAGAATTCAGGATATTCTATTGAGTATTGAGAATTGAAGATTGATGGTTGAGTATTGAGGATTGTGGATTGAGTATTGAGGATTGAAGATTGAGGTTTGAGGATTGAGAATTGTGAATTGAGGATGAGGACTGCGGGTTGAGGATTGAGGTTTGAGGAACGATGATTGAGGATTGAGAATTGAGGATGAGGACTGAGGGTTGAGGATTGAGGTTTGAGGAACGAGGATTGAGGATTGAGGATTGAGGACTGAGGATTGACGATTGAGTATTGAAGATTGAGGATTGATGTCTGAGGATTGAGGATTGAGGATTCAGGATTGGGGATTGAGGATTGAAGATTGAGTATTGAGGATTGAGGATTGAGGATTGAGGATTGAGTATTGAAGATTGAGGATTGATGATTGAGGATTGCGGACTGAGGATTGAGGATTGAGGATTGAGGATTGAGGATTGAGGATTGAAGACTGAGTATTGAGGATTGAAGATTGAGTATTGAGGATTGAATTTTGAGGATTGAAGATTGAGGATTGAGGATTGAGGAGTAAGAATTGAGAATTGAGGATGAGGACTGAGGGTTGAGGATTGAGGTTTGTGGAATGAGGATTGAGGATTGAGGATTGAGGATTGATGATTGAGGTTTGAGTATTGAAGATTGAGGATTGATGACTGAGGATTGAGGATTGAGGATTGATGATTGAGGATTGAGGATTGAAGATTGAGTATGGAGGATTGAATATTGAGGATTGAGGATTCAGGAACGAGAATTGACGATTGAGGATGATGGCTGAGGTTTGAGGACTGAGGTTTGAGGTTTGAGGAACGAGGATTGAGGATTGAGAATTGAGGATGAGGACTGAGGATTGAGGACTGAGGATTGAGAATTGAGGACTGAGGATTGAAGATTGAGTATTGAGGATTGAAGATTGAGGATTGAGGATTGAGGACTGAAGATTGAGGACTGAGTGTTGAGTTTTGAGTGATGAGAATTGATGTTTGTAGACTGAGATTTGAAGATGGAAGATTGGGGATTGAGTACTGAAAACTGGGAATTGAGGATATTCTAATGGGGACTGAGTATTGACAATTGATTGTTGAGGACTGAGGGCTGAAGATTGACGATTCAGGATTGAGGATTCGGGATTGAGGCTTGAGGACGAGGACTGACGGTTGAGGATTCAGGCTTGGGGATTGAGGATTGAGGATTGAGGATTGAGGACTGAGGATTGATGATTGAGGATTGAGTATTGAAGATTGAGGATTCATGACTGGGGATTGAGGATCGAGGATTGATGATTGAGGATTGAGGATTGAAGATTGAGTATGGAGGATTGAAGATTGAGGACTGAGGATTGAGGAACGAGGATTGACGATTGAGGATGATGGCTGAGGTTTGAGGACTGAGGTTTGAGGACTGTGGACTGAGGATTGAGGATTGAGAATTGAGGATTGACGATTGAGGATTGAGGATTGGGTATTGAGGATTGAAGAATGAGGATTGACGATTGAGGATTGAGGATTGAGGATTGAGGATTGAGTATTGAAGATTCTGGACTGATGTTTGACGATTGAGGACTGTGGATTGAGGATTGATTATTGAGCTTTGGGGATTGAAGATTGTGGACTGCGGATAGAGGATTGAATATTGAGGATTAAGGATAGATTATTGGGGATTGAGTATCTAGGATAGGAGATTGATTATTGAGGATTGAAGATTGAGGATTGAGGATTGAGGATTGAGAATTGAGAATTGAGGATGAGGACAGAGGGTTGAGGATTGAGGTTTGAGGAATGAGGATTGAGGATTGAGGATTGAGGATTGAGGATTGAGTATTGAAGATTGAGGATTGAGGATTCAGGATTGAGGATTGAGCATTGAGGATTGATAATTGAGGATTGAGGATTGAGGATTGAGGATTGAGTATTGAGGATTGATGATTGAAGACTGAGTATTGAGGATTGAACATTGAGGACTGAGGATTCAGGATTGAGAATTGAGGATGAGGGCTGAGGGTTGAGGATTGAGGATTGAGGATTGAGGCTTGAAGATTGTGTATTGAGGATTGAGGATTGAGGATTGAGGATTGAGTATTGAAGATTGAGGATTGATGATTGTGGATTGAGGACTGAGGATTGAGGATTGAGGATTGGGGATTGAGGACTGAGTATTGAGGATTGAAGATTGAGTATTGAGGATTGAATTTTGAGGATTGAAGATTGAGGATTGAGGATTGAGGATTATGAATTGAGAATTGAGGATGAGGACTGAGGGTTGAGGATTGAGGTTTGTGGAATGAGGATTGGGGATTGAGGATTGAGGATTGATGATTGAGGATTGAGTATTGAAGATTGAGGATTGATGACTGAGGATTGAGGATTGAGGATTGATGATTGAGGATTGAGGATTGAAGATTCAGTATGGAGGATTGAATATTGAGGATTGAGGATTGAGGAACGAGGATTGACGATTGAGGATGATGGCTGAGGTTTGAGGACTGAGGTTTGAGGACTGAGGACTGAGGATTGAGGATTGAGAATTGAGGATTGAGGATTGAGGATTGATGATTGTGGATTGAGGACTGAGGATTGAGGATTGAGGATTGAGGATTGAAGACTGAGTATTGAGGATTGAAGATTGAGGATTGAGGATTGAGGATTCAGGATTGAGGATTGAGGATGAGGGCTGAGTGTTGAGGATTGAGGATTGAGAATTGAGGATTGAGGATTGAGGATTGAGGATTGAGGATTGAGGATTGAGGATTGAGGATTGAAGACTGAGTATTGAGGATTGAAGATTGAGGTTTGAGGATTCAGGATTGAGTATCGAGGATGAGGGCTGAGGGTTGAGGATTGAGGATTGAGGATTGAGGATTGAAGATCGAGTATTGAGGATTGAGGATTGAGGATTGAGGATTGAGTATTGAAGATTGAGGATTGATGATTGTGGATTGAGGACTGAGGATTGAGGATTGAGGATTGAGGATTGAGGATTGAGTATTGAAGATTGAGGATTGATGACTGAGGATTGAGTATTGAGGATTGATGATTGAGGATTGAGGATTGAAGATTGAGTATGGAGGATTGTAGGTTGAGTATTGAGGATTGAGGATTGAGGATTGAGGATTGAGTATTTAAGATTCAGGACTGATGATTGAGGATTGCGTACTGAGGATTGAGAATTGAGGATTGAGGATTGAAGACTGAGTATTGAGGATTGATTATTGAGGATTGAAGATTGAGGATTGAGGATTGAGGATTGAGGATTAAGAATTGAGAATTGAGGATGAGGGCTAAGGGTTGAGGATTGAGATTTGAGAATTGAGGATTGAGGGTTGAGGATTGAGGATTGATGATTGATGGTTGAGGCTTGAGGATTGACGATTGATGATTGATGGTTGAGGTTTGAGGATTGACGATTGAGGATTGAGGACTGAGGGTTGAGGATTGAGGTTTCAGAATTCGGGATTTGTAATTGAATATAGAGGATTGGGGCTCGAGGACTGAGGAATGAGGATTGAGTATAGAGGATTGAAGATTGAGGTTTGAGGATTCAGGATTGAGGATTGAGGATTGAGGATTGAGGATTGAGAATTGAGGATTGAGGATTGAGGATTGAGGATAGAGTATTGAGCATTGAGGATTGACTGTTGAGGATTGAAGATTGAGGATTGAGAATTGATGATTGAGGGTTGAGGATTGATGACTGAGGGTTGAATACTGAGGGTTGAGGTTTAAGGGTTGAGGTCTGAGTAATGAGGATTGAAGATTGAGTATTGATGATTGATGGTTGATGATTGAGGACTGAGGATTGAGGACTGAGGATTGATGATTGAGGATTGGGGATTGAAGATTGAGTATGGAGGATTGAATATTGAGGATTGAGGATTGAGGAACGAGGATTGACGATTGAGGATGATAGCTGAGGTTTGAGGACTGAGGTTTGAGGACTGAGGACTGAGGATTGGGGATTGAGAATTGAGGATTGAGGATTGAGGATAGAAGATTGAGGATTGGGTATTGAGGATTGTAGAATGAGGACTGAGGATTGGGGATTGAGAATTGAGGATTGAGGATTGAGGATAGAAGATTGAGGATTGGGTATTGAGGATTGTAGAATGAGGATTGAGGATCGAGGATTGAGGGTTGAAGATTGAGTATTGAGGATTGAATATTGAGGATTGAGGATTGAGGATTGAGGATTGAGGATTGAGGATTGAGGATTGAAGATTGAATATTGATGATTGAAGATTGGGGATTGAGGATTGAGTTTTGGGGATTGAGGACAAGGAGTGAGGGCTGAGTATTGATATTTGAGGTCTGAGGATTGAGGATTGAGGATTGAGAATTGAGGATTGAGGATTGGGGATTGAAGATTGAGGATTGGGTATTGAGTATTGAAGATTCAGGATTGATGATTGAGGATTGAGGATCGAGGATTGAGGATTGAGGATTGAGGATTGAGTATTGAAGATTGTGGACTGACGATTGACGATTGAGGACTGAGGATTGAGGATTGATTATTGAGCTTTGGGGATTGAAGATTGTGGACTGGGGATAGAGGATTGAATATTGAGGATTAAGGAGAGAGTATTGGGGATTGATGATCTAGGATAGGAGATTGATTATTGAGGATTGAAGATTGAGGATTGAGGATTGAGGATTGAGAATTGAGAATTGAGGATGAGGACTGAGGGTTAAGGATTGAGGTTTGAGGGATGAGGATTGAGGATTGAGGATTGAGGATTGAGGATTGAGGATTGAGGATTGAGTATTGACGATTGAGTATTGATGACTGAGGATTGAGGATTGAGGATTGACGATTGAGGATTGGGAATTGAGGATTGAAGATTGAGTATTGAGAATTGAAGGTTGATGATTGAGGATTGAGGATTGTGGTTTGGGGATTGAGGGTTGAGGATTGATGGTTGAGTATTGAGGATTGATCATTGAATATTGATGATTGAGGATTGAGAACTGAGGATTGATGATTGAGGATTGGGGATTGAGGATTGGCGATTGAGGATTGAGGACTGAGGATTGAGAATTGAGGATTGAGGATTGAAGATTGAGTATTGAGGATTAAAGATTGAGGATTGAGGATTGAGGACTGAAGATTGAGGACTGAGTGTTGAGTTTTGAGTGATGCGAGTTGATGTTTGTAGACTGAGATTTGAAGATTGAAGATTGGGGATTGAGTACTGAAATCTGTGAATTGAGGATATTCTAATGAGGACTGAGGATTGACAATTGATTGCTGAGGACTGAGGGCTGAAGATTGACGATTCAGGATTGAGGATTCGGGATTAAGGTTTGAGGACGAGGACTGACGGTTGAGGATTCAGGTTTGGGGATTGAGGATTGAGGACTGATGACTGAGGATTTAGGATTGAGGATTGAGCATTGAGGATTGAAGATTTTGGACTGGGGATTGAGGATTGAAGATTGAGGATTAA
Organism: Calliopsis andreniformis; assembly: GCF_051401765.1. Lineage (NCBI taxonomy): Eukaryota > Metazoa > Arthropoda > Insecta > Hymenoptera > Andrenidae > Calliopsis > Calliopsis andreniformis. The sequence continues at coordinate 71,713 of NW_027480836.1, read as the reverse complement.
GGATTGAGGATTGAGGATTGAGGATTGAAGATTGAGGATTGGGTATTGAGGATTGGAGAATGAGGATTGAGGATTGATGATTGATGGTTGAGGCTTGAGTATTGACGATTGAGGATTGATGGTTGAGTATTGAAGATTGAGGATTGATGATTGTGGATTGAGGACTGAGGATTGAGGATTGAGGATTGAGGATTGAAGACTGAGTATTGAGGATTGAAGATTGAGTATTGAGGATTGAATTTTGAGGATTGAAGATTGAGGATTGAGGATTGAGGATTATGAATTGAGAATTGAGGATGAGGACTGAGGGTTGAGGATTGAGGTTTGTGGAATGAGGATTGAGGATTGAGGATTGAGGATTGATGATTGAGGATTGAGTATTGAAGATTGAGGACAGAGGGTTGAGGATTGAGGTTTGAGGAATGAGGATTGAGGATTGAGGATTGAGGATTGAGGATTGAGGATTGAGGATTGAGTATTGAAGATTGAGGATTGAGGATTCAGGATTGAGGATTGAGCATTGAGGATTGATAATTGAGGATTGAGGATTGAGGATTGAGGATTGAGTATTGAGGATTGATGATTGAAGACTGAGTATTGAGGATTGAACATTGAGGACTGAGGATTCAGGATTGAGGATTGAGGATGAGGGCTGAGGGTTGAGGATTGAGGATTGAGGATTGAGGCTTGAAGATTGTGTATTGAGGATCGAGAATTGAGGATTGAGGATTGAGTATTGAAGATTGAGGATTGATGATTGTGGATTGAGGACTGAGGATTGAGGATTGAGGATTGATGATTGAAGACTGAGTATTGAGGATTGAAGGTTGAGTATTGAGGATTGAATTTTGAGGATTGAAGATTGAGGATTGAGGATTGAGGATTATGAATTGAGAATTGAGGATGAGGACTGAGGGTTGAGGATTGAGGTTTGTGGAATGAGGATTGAGGATTGAGGATTGAGGATTGATGATTGAGGATTGATGATTGAGGATTGAGTATTGAAGATTGAGGATTGATGACTGAGGATTGAGGATTGAGGATTGAGGATTGAGGATTGAGGATTGAGGATTGAAGATTGAGTATGGAGGATTGATAATTGAGGATTGAGGATTGAGGAACGAGGATTGACGATTGAGGATGATGGCTGAGGTTTGAGGACTGAGGTTTGAGGACTGAGGACTGAGGATTGAGGATTGAGAATTGAGGATTGAGGATTGAGGATTGAGGATTGATGATTGTGGATTGAGGACTGAGGATTGAGGATTGAGGATTGAGGATTGAAGACTGAGTATTGAGGATTGAAGATTGAGGATTGAGGATTGAGGATTCAGGATTGAGGATTGAGGATGAGGGCTGAGTGTTGAGGATTGAGGATTGAGAATTGAGGATTGAGGATTGAGGATTGAGGATTGAGGATTGAGGATTGAGGATTGAAGACTGAGTATTGAGGATTGAAAGTTGAGGTTTGAGGATTCAGGATTGAGTATTGAGGATGAGGGCTGAGGGTTGAGGATTGAGGATTGAGGATTGAGGATTGAAGATTTAGTATTGAGGATTGAGGATTGAGGATTGAGGATTGAGTATTGAAGATTGAGGATTGATGATTGTGGATTGAGGACTGAGGATTGAGGATTGAGGATTGAGGATTGAGGATTGAGTATTGAAGATTGAGGATTGATGACTGAGGATTGAGTATTGAGGATTGATGATTGAGGATTGAGGATTGAAGATTGGGTATGGAGGATTGTAGGTTGAGTATTGAGGATTGAGGATTGAGGATTGAGGATTGAGTATTTAAGATTGAGGACTGATGATTGAGGATTGCGTACTGAGGATTGAGAATTGAGGATTGAGGATTGAAGACTGAGTATTGAGGATTGATTATTGAGGATTGAAGATTGAGGATTGAGGATTGAGGATTGAGGATTAAGAATTGAGAATTGAGGATGAGGGCTAAGGGTTGAGGATTGAGATTTGAGAATTGAGGATTGAAGTTTGAGGTTCGAGGATTGACGATTGTGGATTGAGGATTGTGGATTGAGGATTGAGGATTGATGGTTGAGGATTGAGGATTGACGATTGAGGATTGAGGATTGAGGATTGAGGATTGACGATTGAGGATTGAGGATTGAGGATTGAGGATTGAGGATTGAGGATTGAGCATTGAGGGTTGAGTATTGAGTGTTGATGATTGAAGATTGAGGATTGAGAATGGATGATTGAGGATTGATGATTGAAGATTGAGGGTTGATTACTGAGTGTTGAGGATTGATGACTCAGGGTTGAGGGTTGAGGATTGACGATTGAGGATTGAGGATTGAGGATTGAGGATTGAGGATTGAGCATTGAGGATTGAGTGTTGAGGATTGAAGGTTGAGGATTGAGAATTGATGATTGAGGATTGAAGATTGAGGACAGAGTATTGAAAACTGAGAGTTGAGGATATTCTGTTGAGGACTGAGATTTGAGAATTGACGATTGAGGATTCAGGATTGAGTATTGATGGCTGCAGTTTGAGGATTGAAGATGAGGATTGAGGATCGAAGATGGAGGGTTGAGGATTGAGGGTTGAGGATCGAGGATTGAGGATTGAAGATTAAGGTTTGAGGATAGATGATTGAAGATTGAGGACTGAGTGTTGAGAACAGAGTGACGAGGATTGATGTCTGTGAACTGAGATTTAAAAATTGAAGATTGAGTGTTGAGTATTGAAAACTGAGAGTTGAGGATTTTCTATTGAGGATTGAGGATTGAAGGCTGAGGGTTGAGTATTGGGGTTTCAGAATTCAGGATTGATAATTGAATATTGAGGATTGAGGATCGTGGGCTGAGAATTGAGTATTGAGGATTGAGGATTGAGGATTGAGGATTGAGGATTGAGGATTGATGGTTGAGGACAGAGTATTGAAAACTGAGTATCGAAGATATTCTATTGAGGATTGAAAATTGAGGTTTGAGGATTGAGGATTGAGGATTAAGGGTTGAGGATTGATGTTTGAGGTTTGAGGATTGACGATTGTGGATTGAGGATTGGGGATTGAGGATTGAGGATTGATGGTTGAGGATTGAGGATTGGCGATTGAGGATTGAGGATTGAGGATTGAGGATTGACGATTGAGGATTGAGGATTGAGGATTGAGGATTGAGGATTGAAGATTGAGGATTGATGATTGAGGGTTGAGTATTGAGTGTTGAGGATTGAAGATTGAGGATTGAGAATTGGTGATTGAGGATTGAAGGTTGAGGACAGAGTATTGAAAACTGAGAGTTGAGGATATTCTGTTGAGGATTGAGATTTGAGTATTGACGATTGAGGATTCAGGATTGAGTATTGATGGCTGCAGTTTGAGGATTGAAGATGAGGATTGAAGGTTCAGGATGGAGGATTGAGTATTGAGGATTGAGAATTGGGGATTGCGGGAAAAGGATTGAAGATTGAGTATTGAGGACTGAGGACTCAGTTTTGAGGACTGAGGATTGACGATTGATGTTCGAGGATTGGAGATTGAGGATTGTCTATTCATGTTTCAAGATTGAGGATTGAGGTTCAAGTTTGAGGATTTAGGATTGATAATTGAGGATTGAGGATAGAGGACTGAAGGTTGAGGATTGAGGACTGTGGACTGAGGGTTGAGGATTGAGGATTGAGAATTGAGGATTGAGGGTTGCGGATTGAGGATTGAGGATTGAGTATTGAGTGTGGAGGGTTGAAGATTGAATATAGAGGTTTGAGGATTGTTGATTGATGATTGACGACTGAGTGTTGAGGATAGAGAGTTGAGAATTGATGTTCGGGAACTGAGATTTGAAGATTGTAGGTTGAGGATTGAGTATTGAATACTGGGAATTGAGGATTTTCTATTGAGGGCTGAGAATTGAGGGTTGAGGATTGAGGATTGAGGATTGAGGATTGAGGATTGAGGATTGATGGCTGAGGACAGAGTATTGAAAACTGAGAATCGAAGATATTCTATTGAGGATTGAAGATTGAGGATTGAGGATTGAGGATTGAGGATTAAGGGTTGAGGATTGAAGTTTGAGGTTTGAGGATTGACGATTGTGGTTTGAGGATTGGGGATTGACGATTGAGGATTGAGGATTGAGGATAGAGGATTGAGGACAGAGAATTGAGGATTCAAGATTGAGGATTGAGGATTGAAGATTGAGGATTGAGGATTGAGTATTGAGGGTTGACTACTGAGGGATGAGGATTGAGTGTTGGGGATTGAGGATTGAGGATTGAGTATTGAGTGTCGAGGATTGAAGATTGAATATAGAGGTTTGAGGATTGTTGATTGATGATTGAGGACTAAGTGTTGAGGATAGAGTGTTGAGAATTGATGTACGGGAACTGAGATTTGAAGATTGTAGGTTGAGGATCGAGTATTGAACACTGGGAATTGAGGATTTTCTATTGAGGGCTGAGAATTGAGGATTGAGGATTGAGGATTGAGGATTGAGGATTGAGGACTGAGGATTGAGGATTTAGGATTGATGGTTGATGATTGAGGATTGACGATTGAGGATTGAGGATTGACGATTGAAGACTGAGGACTGAGGATTGAGTATTGAAGAATGAGGACGGAGGGTTGAGGATTGAGGATCAAGGTTTGAGGATTGAAGCCTGAGGTTTGAGGATTGACGATTGAGGATTGAGGTTTGGGGATTGAGGATTGAGGATTGGCGGTTGAGGATTGAGGATAGACGATTGATGATTGACGATTGAGGATTGAGGATTGAGGATTGAGGATTGAGGATTGAGCATTGAGGATTGAGTGTTGAGGATTGAAGATTAAGGATTGAGAATTGATGATTGAGGATTGAAGGTGGAGGACAGAGTATTGAAAACTGAGAATTGAAGATATTCTATTGAGGATTGAAAATTGAGGATTGAGGATTGAGGATTGAGGATTAAGGGTTGAGGATTGAAGTTTGAGGTTTGAGGATTGACGATTGTGGATTGAGGATTGTGGATTGAGGATTGAGGATTGATGGTTGAGGATTGAGGATTGACGATTGAGGATTGAGGATTGAGTATTGAGGATTGACGATTGAGGATTGAGGATTGAGGATTGAGGATTGAGGATTGAGGATTGAGCATTGAGGGTTGAGTATTGAGTGTTGATGATTGAAGATTGAGGATTGAGAATGGATGATTGAGGATTGATGATTGAAGATTGAGGGTTGATTACTGAGTGTTGAGGATTGATGACTCAGGGTTGAGGGTTGAGGATTGACGATTGAGGATTGAGGATTGAGGATTGAGGTTTGAGGATTGAGGATTGGTGGTTGAGGATTGAGGATAGACGATTGAGGATTGACGATTGAGGATTGAGGATTGAGGATTGAGGATTGAGGATTGAGGATTGAGCATTGAGGATTGAGTGTTGAGGATTGAAGATTGAGGATTGAGAATTGATGATTGAGGATTGAAGATTGAGGACAGAGTATTGAAAACTGAGAATTGAAGATATTCTATTGAGGATTGAAGATTGAGGATTGAAGTTTGAGGTTTGAGGATTGACGATTGTGGATTGAGGATTGGGGATTGAGGATTGAGGATTGATGGTTGAGGATTGAGGATTGACGATTGAGGATTGAGGATTGAGGATTGAGGATTGACGATTGAGGATTGAGGATTGAGGATTGAGGATTGAGGATTGAGGATTGAGCATTGAGGGTTGAGTATTGAGTGTTGATGATTGAAGACTGAGGATTGAGAATGGATGATTGAGGATTGATGATTGATGATTGAGGGTTGAGGATTCAGGATTGATAATTTAGGATTGAGAATTGAGGATTGAGGATAGAGGACTGAAGGTTGAGGATTCAGGACTGTGGACTGAGGGTTGAGGATTGAGGATTGAGGATTGAGGATTGACGATTGAGGATTGAGGATTGAGGATTGAGGATTGAGGATTGAAGATTGAGGATTGAGCTTTGAGGGTTGAGTATTGAGTGTTGATGATTGAAGATTGAGGATTGAGAATGGATGATAGAGGATTGATGATTGAAGATTGAGGGTTGATTACTGAGTGTTGAGGATAGATGACTCAGGGTTGAGGGTTGAGGATTGACGACTGAGGAGTGAGGATTGAGGATTGAGGATTGAGGATTGACTATTGAGGATTGAGAATTGATGATTGAGGATTGAAGATGGAGGACAGAGTATTGAAAACTGAGAATTGAAGATATTCTATTGAGGATTGAAAATTGAGGATTGAGGATTGAGGATTGAGGATTAAGGGTTGAGGATTGAAGTTTGAGGTTTGAGGATTGACGATTGTGGATTGAGGATTGTGGATTGAGGATTGAGGATTGATGGTTGAGGATTGAGGATTGACGATTGAGGATTGAGGATTGAGTATTGAGGATTGACGATTGAGGATTGAGGATTGAGGATTGAGGATTGAGGATTGAGGATTGAGGATTGAGCATTGAGGGTTGAGTATTGAGTGTTGATGATTGAAGATTGAGGATTGAGAATGGATGATTGAGGATTGATGATTGAAGATTGAGGGTTGATTACTGAGTGTTGAGGATTGATGACTCAGGGTTGAGGGTTGAGGATTGACGACTGAGGATTGAGGATTGAGGATTGAGGTTTGAGGATTGAGGATTGGTGGTTGAGGATTGAGGATAGACGATTGAGGATTGACGATTGAGGATTGAGGATTGAGGATTGAGGATTGAGGATTGAGCATTGAGGATTGAGTGTTGAGGATTGAAGATTGAGGATTGAGAATTGATGATTGAGGATTGAAGATTGAGGACAGAGTATTGAAAACTGAGAATTGAAGATATTCTATTGAGGATTGAAAATTGAGGATTGAAGTTTGAGGTTTGAGGATTGACGATTGTGGATTGAGGATTGGGGATTGAGGATTGAGGATTGATGGTTGAGGATTGAGGATTGAGGATTGAGGATTGACTATTGAGGATTGAGAATTGATGATTGAGGATTGAAGATTGAGGACAGAGTATTGAAAACTGAGAGTTGAGGATATTCTGTTGACGATTGAGATTTGAGAATTGACGATTGAGGATTCAGGATTGAGTATTGATTGCTGCAGTTTGAGGATTGAAGATGAGGATTGAGGATCGAAGATGGAGGGTTGAGGATTGAGGGTTGAGGATCGAGGATTGAGGATTGAAGATTAGGGATTGAGGATAGATGATTGAAGATTGAGGACTGAGTGTTGAGAACAGAGTGACGAGGATTGATGTCTGTGAACTGAGATTTAAAAATTGAAGATTGAGGGTTGAGTATTGAAAACTGAGAGTTGAGGATTTTCTATTGAGGATTGAGGATTGAAGGCTGAGGGTTGAGGATTGAGGTTTCAGAATTCAGGATTGATAATTGAATATTGAGGATTGAGGATCGTGGGCTGAGAATTGAGGATTGAGGATTGAGGATGGAGGATTGATGGTTGAGGACAGAGTATTGAAAACTGAGAATCGAAGATATTCTATTGAGGATTGAAAATTGAGGATTGAGGATTGAGGATTGAGGATTAAGGGTTGAGGATTGATGTTTGAGGTTTGAGGATTGACGATTGTGGATTGAGGCTTGGGGATTGAGGACTGAGGATTGATGGTTGAGGATTGAGGATTGACGATTGAGGATTGAGGATTGAGGATTGAGGATTGACGATTGAGGATTGAGGATTGAGGATTGAGGATTGGGGACTGATGATTGAGGATTGAGCATTGAGGGTTGAGTATTGAGTGTTGATGATTGAAGATTGAGGATTGAGAATGGATGATTGAGGATTGATGATTGAAGATTGAGGGTTGATTACTGAGTGTTGAGGATTGATGACTCAGGGTTGAGGGTTGAGGATTGACGATTGTGGAGTGAGGATTGTGGATTGGGTATTGAGGATTGAGCATTGAGGATTGAGTGTTGAGGATTGAAGATTGAGGATTGAGAATTGATGATTGAGGATTGAAGATTGAGGACAGAGTATTGAAAACTGAGAGTTGAGGATATTCTGTTGAGGATTGAGATTTGAGTATTGACGATTGAGGATTCAGGATTGAGTATTGATGGCTGCAGTTTGAGGATTGAAGATGAGGATTGAGGATCGAGGATGGAGGGTTGAGGATTGAGGGTTGAGGATTGAGGATTGAGGATTGAAGATTAAGGTTTGAGGATAGATGATTGAAGATTGAGGACTGAGTGTTGAGAACAGAGTGACGAGGATTGATGTCTGTGAACTGAGATTTAAAAATTGAAGATTGAGTGTTGAGTATTGAAAACTGAGAGTTGAGGATTTTCTATTGAGGATTGAGGATTGAAGGCTGAGGGTTGAGTATTGGGGTTTCAGAATTCAGGATTGATAATTGAATATTGAGGATTGAGGATCGTGGGCTGAGAATTGAGTATTGAGGATTGAGGATTGAGGATTGAGGATTGAGGATTGAGGATTGATGGTTGAGGACAGAGTATTGAAAACTGAGTATCGAAGATATTCTATTGAGGATTGAAAATTGAGGTTTGAGGATTGAGGATTGAGGATTAAGGGTTGAGGATTGATGTTTGAGGTTTGAGGATTGACGATTGTGGATTGAGGATTGGGGATTGAGGATTGAGGATTGATGGTTGAGGATTGAGGATTGGCGATTGAGGATTGAGGATTGAGGATTGAGGATTGACGATTGAGGATTGAGGATTGAGGATTGAGGATTGAGGATTGAAGATTGAGGATTGATGATTGAGGGTTGAGTATTGAGTGTTGAGGATTGAAGATTGAGGATTGAGAATTGGTGATTGAGGATTGAAGGTTGAGGACAGAGTATTGAAAACTGAGAGTTGAGGATATTCTGTTGAGGATTGAGATTTGAGTATTGACGATTGAGGATTCAGGATTGAGTATTGATGGCTGCAGTTTGAGGATTGAAGATGAGGATTGAAGGTTCAGGATGGAGGATTGAGTATTGAGGATTGAGAATTGGGGATTGCAGGAAAAGGATTGAAGATTGAGTATTGAGGATTGAGGACTCAGTTTTGAGGACTGAGGATTGACGATTGATGTTCGAGGATTGGAGATTGAGGATTGTCTATTCATGTTTCAAGATTGAGGATTGAGGTTCAAGTTTGAGGATTTAGGATTGATAATTGAGGATTGAGGATAGAGGACTGAAGGTTGAGGATTGAGGACTGTGGACTGAGGGTTGAGGATTGAGGATTGAGAATTGAGGATTGAGGGTTGCGGATTGAGGATTGAGGATTGAGTATTGAGTGTGGAGGGTTGAAGATTGAATATAGAGGTTTGAGGATTGTTGATTGATGATTGACGACTGAGTGTTGAGGATAGAGAGTTGAGAATTGATGTTCGGGAACTGAGATTTGAAGATTGTAGGTTGAGGATTGAGTATTGAATACTGGGAATTGAGGATTTTCTATTGAGGGCTGAGAATTGAGGGTTGAGGATTGAGGATTGAGCATTGAGGATTGAGAATTGAGGATTGATGGCTGAGGACAGAGTATTGAAAACTGAGAATCGAAGATATTCTATTGAGGATTGAAGATTGAGGATTGAGGATTGAGGATTGAGGATTAAGGGTTGAGGATTGAAGTTTGAGGTTTGAGGATTGACGATTGTGGTTTGAGGATTGGGGATTGACGATTGAGGATTGAGGATTGAGGATAGAGGATTGAGGACAGAGAATTGAGGATTCAAGATTGAGGATTGAGGATTGAAGATTGAGGATTGAGGATTGAGTATTGAGGGTTGACTACTGAGGGATGAGGATTGAGTGTTGGGGATTGAGGATTGAGGATTGAGTATTGAGTGTCGAGGATTGAAGATTGAATATAGAGGTTTGAGGATTGTTGATTGATGATTGAGGACTAAGTGTTGAGGATAGAGTGTTGAGAATTGATGTACGGGAACTGAGATTTGAAGATTGTAGGTTGAGGATCGAGTATTGAACACTGGGAATTGAGGATTTTCTATTGAGGGCTGAGAATTGAGGATTGAGGATTGAGGATTGAGGATTGAGGATTGAGGATTGAGGATTGAGGATTTAGGATTGATGGTTGATGATTGAGGATTGACGATTGAGGATTGAGGATTGACGATTGAAGACTGAGGACTGAGGATTGAGTATTGAAGAATGAGGACGGAGGGTTGAGGATTGAGGATCAAGGTTTGAGGATTGAAGCCTGAGGTTTGAGGATTGACGATTGAGGATTGAGGTTTGGGGATTGAGGATTGAGGATTGGCGGTTGAGGATTGAGGATAGACGATTGATGATTGACGATTGAGGATTGAGGATTGAGGATTGAGGATTGAGGATTGAGCATTGAGGATTGAGTGTTGAGGATTGAAGATTAAGGATTGAGAATTGATGATTGAGGATTGAAGGTGGAGGACAGAGTATTGAAAACTGAGAATTGAAGATATTCTATTGAGGATTGAAAATTGAGGATTGAGGATTGAGGATTGAGGATTAAGGGTTGAGGATTGAAGTTTGAGGTTTGAGGATTGACGATTGTGGATTGAGGATTGTGGATTGAGGATTGAGGATTGATGGTTGAGGATTGAGGATTGACGATTGAGGATTGAGGATTGAGTATTGAGGATTGACGATTGAGGATTGAGGATTGAGGATTGAGGATTGAGGATTGAGGATTGAGCATTGAGGGTTGAGTATTGAGTGTTGATGATTGAAGATTGAGGATTGAGAATGGATGATTGAGGATTGATGATTGAAGATTGAGGGTTGATTACTGAGTGTTGAGGATTGATGACTCAGGGTTGAGGGTTGAGGATTGACGATTGAGGATTGAGGATTGAGGATTGAGGTTTGAGGATTGAGGATTGGTGGTTGAGGATTGAGGATAGACGATTGAGGATTGACGAATGAGGATTGAGGATTGAGGATTGAGGATTGAGGATTGAGGATTGAGCATTGAGGATTGAGTGTTGAGGATTGAAGATTGAGGATTGAGAATTGATGATTGAGGATTGAAGATTGAGGACAGAGTATTGAAAACTGAGAATTGAAGATATTCTATTGAGGATTGAAAATTGAGGATTGAAGTTTGAGGTTTGAGGATTGACGATTGTGGATTGAGGATTGGGGATTGAGGATTGAGGATTGATGGTTGAGGATTGAGGATTGACGATTGAGGATTGAGGATTGAGGATTGAGGATTGACGATTGAGGATTGAGGATTGAGGATTGAGGATTGAGGATTGAGGATTGAGCATTGAGGGTTGAGTATTGAGTGTTGATGATTGAAGACTGAGGATTGAGAATGGATGATTGAGGATTGATGATTGATGATTGAGGGTTGAGGATTCAGGATTGATAATTTAGGATTGAGAATTGAGGATTGAGGATAGAGGACTGAAGGTTGAGGATTCAGGACTGTGGACTGAGGGTTGAGGATTGAGGATTGAGGATTGAGGATTGACGATTGAGGATTGAGGATTGAGGATTGAGGATTGAGGATTGAAGATTGAGGATTGAGCTTTGAGGGTTGAGTATTGAGTGTTGATGATTGAAGATTGAGGATTGAGAATGGATGATAGAGGATTGATGATTGAAGATTGAGGGTTGATTACTGAGTGTTGAGGATAGATGACTCAGGGTTGAGGGTTGAGGATTGACGACTGAGGAGTGAGGATTGAGGATTGAGGATTGAGGATTGACTATTGAGGATTGAGAATTGATGATTGAGGATTGAAGATGGAGGACAGAGTATTGAAAACTGAGAATTGAAGATATTCTATTGAGGATTGAAAATTGAGGATTGAGGATTGAGGATTGAGGATTAAGGGTTGAGGATTGAAGTTTGAGGTTTGAGGATTGACGATTGTGGATTGAGGATTGTGGATTGAGGATTGAGGATTGATGGTTGAGGATTGAGGATTGACGATTGAGGATTGAGGATTGAGTATTGAGGATTGACGATTGAGGATTGAGGATTGAGGATTGAGGATTGAGGATTGAGGATTGAGGATTGAGCATTGAGGGTTGATTATTGAGTGTTGATGATTGAAGATTGAGGATTGAGAATGGATGATTGAGGATTGATGATTGAAGATTGAGGGTTGATTACTGAGTGTTGAGGATTGATGACTCAGGGTTGAGGGTTGACGATTGACGACTGAGGATTGAGGATTGAGGATTGAGGTTTGAGGATTGAGGATTGGTGGTTGAGGATTGAGGATAGACGATTGAGGATTGACGATTGAGGATTGAGGATTGAGGATTGAGGATTGAGGATTGAGCATTGAGGATTGAGTGTTGAGGATTGAAGATTGAGGATTGAGAATTGATGATTGAGGATTGAAGATTGAGGACAGAGTATTGAAAACTGAGAATTGAAGATATTCTATTGAGGATTGAAAATTGAGGATTGAAGTTTGAGGTTTGAGGATTGACGATTGTGGATTGAGGATTGGGGATTGAGGATTGAGGATTGATGGTTGAGGATTGAGGATTGAGGATTGAGGATTGACTATTGAGGATTGAGAATTGATGATTGAGGATTGAAGATTGAGGACAGAGTATTGAAAACTGAGAGTTGAGGATATTCTGTTGACGATTGAGATTTGAGAATTGACGATTGAGGATTCAGGATTGAGTATTGATTGCTGCAGTTTGAGGATTGAAGATGAGGATTGAGGATCGAAGATGGAGGGTTGAGGATTGAGGGTTGAGGATCGAGGATTGAGGATTGAAGATTAGGGATTGAGGATAGATGATTGAAGATTGAGGACTGAGTGTTGAGAACAGAGTGACGAGGATTGATGTCTGTGAACTGAGATTTAAAAATTGAAGATTGAGGGTTGAGTATTGAAAACTGAGAGTTGAGGATTTTCTATTGAGGATTGAGGATTGAAGGCTGAGGGTTGAGGATTGAGGTTTCAGAATTCAGGATTGATAATTGAATATTGAGGATTGAGGATCGTGGGCTGAGAATTGAGGATTGAGGATTGAGGATGGAGGATTGATGGTTGAGGACAGAGTATTGAAAACTGAGAATCGAAGATATTCTATTGAGGATTGAAAATTGAGGATTGAGGATTGAGGATTGAGGATTAAGGGTTGAGGATTGATGTTTGAGGTTTGAGGATTGACGATTGTGGATTGAGGCTTGGGGATTGAGGATTGAGGATTGATGGTTGAGGATTGAGGATTGACGATTGAGGATTGAGGATTGAGGATTGAGGATTGACGATTGAGGATTGAGGATTGAGGATTGACGATTGAGGATTGAGGATTGAGGATTGAGGATTGAGGATTGAGGATTGAGCATTGAGGGTTGAGTATTGAGTGTTGATGATTGAAGACTGAGGATTGAGAATGGATGATTGAGGATTGATGATTGATGATTGAGGGTTGAGGATTCAGGATTGATAATTTAGGATTGAGAATTGAGGATTGAGGATAGAGGACTGAAGGTTGAGGATTCAGGACTGTGGACTGAGGGTTGAGGATTGAGGATTGAGGATTGAGGATTGACGATTGAGGATTGAGGATTGAGGATTGAGGATTGAGGATTGAAGATTGAGGATTGAGCTTTGAGGGTTGAGTATTGAGTGTTGATGATTGAAGATTGAGGATTGAGAATGGATGATAGAGGATTGATGATTGAAGATTGAGGGTTGATTACTGAGTGTTGAGGATAGATGACTCAGGGTTGAGGGTTGAGGATTGACGACTGAGGAGTGAGGATTGAGGATTGAGGATTGAGGATTGACTATTGAGGATTGAGAATTGATGATTGAGGATTGAAGATGGAGGACAGAGTATTGAAAACTGAGAATTGAAGATATTCTATTGAGGATTGAAAATTGAGGATTGAGGATTGAGGATTGAGGATTAAGGGTTGAGGATTGAAGTTTGAGGTTTGAGGATTGACGATTGTGGATTGAGGATTGTGGATTGAGGATTGAGGATTGATGGTTGAGGATTGAGGATTGACGATTGAGGATTGAGGATTGAGTATTGAGGATTGACGATTGAGGATTGAGGATTGAGGATTGAGGATTGAGGATTGAGGATTGAGGATTGAGCATTGAGGGTTGATTATTGAGTGTTGATGATTGAAGATTGAGGATTGAGAATGGATGATTGAGGATTGATGATTGAAGATTGAGGGTTGATTACTGAGTGTTGAGGATTGATGACTCAGGGTTGAGGGTTGACGATTGACGACTGAGGATTGAGGATTGAGGATTGAGGTTTGAGGATTGAGGATTGGTGGTTGAGGATTGAGGATAGACGATTGAGGATTGACGATTGAGGATTGAGGATTGAGGATTGAGGATTGAGGATTGAGCATTGAGGATTGAGTGTTGAGGATTGAAGATTGAGGATTGAGAATTGATGATTGAGGATTGAAGATTGAGGACAGAGTATTGAAAACTGAGAATTGAAGATATTCTATTGAGGATTGAAAATTGAGGATTGAAGTTTGAGGTTTGAGGATTGACGATTGTGGATTGAGGATTGGGGATTGAGGATTGAGGATTGATGGTTGAGGATTGAGGATTGAGGATTGAGGATTGACTATTGAGGATTGAGAATTGATGATTGAGGATTGAAGATTGAGGACAGAGTATTGAAAACTGAGAGTTGAGGATATTCTGTTGACGATTGAGATTTGAGAATTGACGATTGAGGATTCAGGATTGAGTATTGATTGCTGCAGTTTGAGGATTGAAGATGAGGATTGAGGATCGAAGATGGAGGGTTGAGGATTGAGGGTTGAGGATCGAGGATTGAGGATTGAAGATTAGGGATTGAGGATAGATGATTGAAGATTGAGGACTGAGTGTTGAGAACAGAGTGACGAGGATTGATGTCTGTGAACTGAGATTTAAAAATTGAAGATTGAGGGTTGAGTATTGAAAACTGAGAGTTGAGGATTTTCTATTGAGGATTGAGGATTGAAGGCTGAGGGTTGAGGATTGAGGTTTCAGAATTCAGGATTGATAATTGAATATTGAGGATTGAGGATCGTGGGCTGAGAATTGAGGATTGAGGATTGAGGATGGAGGATTGATGGTTGAGGACAGAGTATTGAAAACTGAGAATCGAAGATATTCTATTGAGGATTGAAAATTGAGGATTGAGGATTGAGGATTGAGGATTAAGGGTTGAGGATTGATGTTTGAGGTTTGAGGATTGACGATTGTGGATTGAGGCTTGGGGATTGAGGATTGAGGATTGATGGTTGAGGATTGAGGATTGACGATTGAGGATTGAGGATTGAGGATTGAGGATTGACGATTGAGGATTGAGGATTGAGGATTGAGGATTGGGGATTGATGATTGAGGATTGAGCATTGAGGGTTGAGTATTGAGTGTTGATGATTGAAGATTGAGGATTGAGAATGGATGATTGAGGATTGATGATTGAAGATTGAGGGTTGATTACTGAGTGTTGAGGATTGATGATTGAAGATTGAGGGTTGATTACTGAGTGTTGAGGATTGATGACTCAGGGTTGAGGGTTGAGGATTGACGATTGTGGAGTGAGGATTGTGGATTGGGTATTGAAGATTGAGCATTGAGGATTGAGTGTTGAGGATTGAAGATTGAGGATTGAGAATTGATGATTGAGGATTGAAGATTGAGGACAGAGTATTGAAAACTGAGAGTTGAGGATATTCTGTTGAGGATTGAGATTTGAGTATTGACGATTGAGGATTCAGGATTGAGTATTGATGGCTGCAGTTTGAGGATTGAAGATGAGGATTGAGGATCGAGGATGGAGGGTTGAGGATTGAGGGTTGAGGATTGAGGATTGAGGATTGAAGATTAAGGATTGAGGATAGATGATTGAAGATTCAGGACTGAGTGTTGAGAACAGAGTGACGAGGATTGATGTCTGTGAACTGAGATTTAAAAATTAAAGATTGAGGGTTGAGTATTGAAAACTGAGAATTGAATATTTTCTATTGAGGATTGAGGCTCGAGGACTGAGGATTGAGGATAGAGTATTGAGGCTCGAGGACTGAGGATTGAGGATTGAGTATTGAGGATTGAAGATTGAGGATTGGTGATTGAGGATTGAGGCTTGAGGATTGAAGTTTGAGGTTTGAGGATTGACGATTGTGGATTGAGGATTGTGGATTGAGGATTGAGGATTGATGGTTGAGGATTGAGGATTGACGATTGAGGATTGAGGATTGAGGATTGAGGATTGACGATTGAGGATTGAGGATTGAGGATTGAGGATTGAGGATTGAGGATTGAGCATTGAGGGTTGAGTATTGAGTGTTGATGATTGAAGATTGAGGATTGAGAATGGATGATTGAGGATTGATGATTGAAGATTGAGGGTTGATTACTGAGTGTTGAGGATTGATGACTCAGGGTTGAGGGTTGAGGATTGACGATTGAGGATTGAGGATTGAGGATTGAGGATTGAGGATTGAGCATTGAGGATTGAGTGTTGAGGATTGAAGGTTGAGGATTGAGAATTGATGATTGAGGATTGAAGATTGAGGACAGAGTATTGAAAACTGAGAGTTGAGGATATTCTGTTGAGGACTGAGATTTGAGAATTGACGATTGAGGGTTCAGGATTGAGTATCGATGGCTGCAGTTTGAGGATTGAAGATGAGGATTGAGGATCGAAGATGGAGGGTTGAGGATTGAGGGTTGAGGATCGAGGATTGAGGATTGAAGATTAAGGTTTGAGGATAGATGATTGAAGATTGAGGACTGAGTGTTGAGAACAGAGTGACGAGGATTGATGTGTGTGAACTGAGATTTAAAAATTGAAGATTGAGTGTTGAGTATTGAAAACTGAGTGTTGAGGATTTTCTATTGAGGATTGAGGATTGAAGGCTGAGGGTTGAGGATTGGGGTTTCAGAATTCAGGATTGATAATTGAATATTGAGGATTGAGGATCGTGGGCTGAGAATTCACGATTGAGGATTGAGGATTGAGGATTGAGGATTGAGGATTGAGGATTGATGGTTGAGGACAGAGTATTGAAAACTGAGTATCGAAGATATTCTATTGAGGATTGAAAATTGAGGTTTGAGGATTGAGGATTGAGGATTAAGGGTTGAGGATTGATGTTTGAGGTTTGAGGATTGACGATTGTGGATTGAGGATTGGGGATTGAGGATTGAGGATTGATGGTTGAGGATTGAGGATTGGCGATTGAGGATTGAGGATTGAGGATTGAGGATTGACGATTGATGATTGAGGATTGAGGATTGAGGATTGAGGATTGAAGATTGAGGATTGATGATTGAAGGTTGAGTATTGAGTGTTGATGATTGAAGATTGAGGATTGAGAATGGATGATTGAGGATTGATGATTGAAGATTGAGGGTTGATTACTGAGTGTTGAGGATTGATGACTCAGTGTTGAGGGTTGAGGATTGACGATTGTGGAGTGAGGATTGAGGATTGAGTATTGAGGATTGAGCATTGAGGATTGAGTGTTGAGGATTGAAGATTGAGGATTGAGAATTGATGATTGAGGATTGAAGATTGAGAACAGAGTATTGAAAACTGAGAGTTGAGGATATTCTGTTGAGGATTGAGATTTGAGTATTGACGATTGAGGATTCAGGATTGAGTATTGATGGCTGCAGTTTGAGGACTGAAGATGAGGATTGAAGGTTCAGGATGGAGGATTGAGTATTGAGGATTGAGAATTGGGGATTGCGGGAAAAGGATTGAAGATTGAGTATTGAGGATTGAGGACTCAGTTTTGAGGACTGAGGATTGACGATTGATGTTCGAGGATTGGAGATTGAGGATTGTCTATTCATGTTTCAAGATTGAGGATTGAGGTTCAAGTTTGAGGATTTAGGATTGATAATTGAGGATTGAGGATAGAGGACTGAAGGTTGAGGATTGAGGACTGTGGACTGAGGGTTGAGGATTGAGGATTGAGAATTGAGGATTGAGGGTTGCGGATTGAGGATTGAGGATTGAGTATTGAGTGTGGAGGGTTGAAGATTGAATATAGAGGTTTGAGGATTGTTGATTGATGATTGACGACTGAGTGTTGAGGATAGAGAGTTGAGAATTGATGTTCGGGAACTGAGATTTGAAGATTGTAGGTTGAGGATTGAGTATTGAATACTGGGAATTGAGGATTTTCTATTGAGGGCTGAGAATTGAGGGTTGAGTATTGAGGATTGAGAATTGAGGATTGAGGATTGAGGATTGATGGCTGAGGACAGAGTATTGAAAACTGAGAATCGAAGATATTCTATTGAGGATTGAAGATTGAGGATTGAGGATTGAGGATTGAGGATTAAGGGTTGAGGATTGAAGTTTGAGGTTTGAGGGTTGACGATTGTGGTTTGAGGATTGGGGATTGAGGATTGAGGGTTGATGGTTGATTCTTGAGGATTGACGATTGAGGATTGATGGTTGAGGTTTGAGGATTGACGATTGTGGATTGAGGATTGTGGATTGAGGATTGAGGATTGATGGTTGAGGATTGAGGATTGACGATTGAGGATTGAGGATTGAGTATTGAGGATTGACGATTGAGGATTGAGGATTGAGGATTGAGGATTGAGGATTGAGGATTGAGCATTGAGGGTTGAGTATTGAGTGTTGATGATTGAAGATTGAGGATTGAGAATGGATGATTGAGGATTGAGGATTGAGGATTGAGGCTTGAGGACTGAGGATTGAGGATTGAATATTGAGAATTGAGAATTAATGACTGAGTATTGAGGATCGAGGATTGAGCATTGATTATTGAGGATTGAGGTTTGAGGACGGAGGATTCAGGATTGAGGATTGGGGATTGAGGTTTGAGGATTCAGGATTGATAATTTAGGATTGAGAATTGAGGATTGAGGATAGAGGACTGAAGGTTGAGGATTGAGGACTGTGGACTGAGGGTTGAGTATTGAGGATTGAGGATTGAGGATTGACGATTGAGGATTGAGGATTGAGGATTGATGATTGAGGATTGAAGATTGAGGATTGAGCTTTGAGGGTTGAGTATTGAGTGTTGATGATTGAAGATTGAGGATTGAGAATGGATGATAGAGGATTGATGATTGAAGATTGAGGGTTGATTACTGAGTGTTGAGGATTGATGACTCAGGGTTGAGGGTTGAGGATTGACGATTGAGGAGTGAGGATTGAGGATTGAGGATTGAGGATTGAGTATTGTGGATTGAGAATTGATGATTGAGGATTGAAGATGGAGGACAGAGTATTGAAAACTGAGAATTGAAGATATTCTATTGAGGATTGAAAATTGAGGATTGAGGATTGAGGATTGAGGATTAAGGGTTGATGATTGAAGTTTGAGGTTTGAGGATTGACGATTGTGGATTGAGGATTGTGGATTGAGGATTGAGGATTGATGGTTGAGGATTGAGGATTGACGATTGAGGATTGAGGTTTGAGGATTGACGATTGTGGATTGAGGATTGTGGATTGAGGATTGAGGATTGATGGTTGAGGATTGAGGATTGACGATTGAGGATTGAGGATTGAGTATTGAGTATTGACGATTGAGGATTGAGGATTGAGGATTGAGGATTGAGGATTGAGGATTGAGCATTGAGGGTTGAGTATTGAGTGTTGATGATTGAAGATTGAGGATTGAGAACGGATGATTGAGGATTGATGATTGAAGATTGAGGGTTGATTACTGAGTGTTGAGGATTGATGACTCAGGGTTGAGGGTTGAGGATTGACGATTGAGGATTGAGGATTGAGGATTGAGGTTTGAGGATTGACGATTGAGGATTGAGGATTGAGGATTGAGGATTGAGGATTGAGCATTGAGGATTGAGTGTTGAGGATTGAAGATTGAGGCTTGAGAATTGATGATTGAGGATTGAAGATTGAGGACAGAGTATTGAAAACTGAGAATTGAAGATATTCTACTGAGGATTGAAAATTGAGGATTGAAGTTTGAGGTTTGAGGATTGACGATTGTGGATTGAGGATTGGGGATTGAGGATTGAGGATTGATGGTTGAGGATTGAGGATTGACGATTGAGGATTAAGGGTTTAGGATTGATGTTTGAGGTTTGAGGATTGACGATTGTGGATTGAGGATTGGGGATTGAGGATTGAGGATTGATGGTTGAAGATTGAGGACTGAGTGTTGAGAACAGAGTGACGAGGATTGATGTCTGTGAACTGAGATTTAAAAATTGAAGATTGAGGGTTGAGTATTGAAAACTGAGAGTTGAGGATTTTCTATTGAGGATTGAGGATTGAAGGCTGAGGGTTGAGGATTGAGGTTTCAGAATTCAGGATTGATAATTGAATATTGAGGATTGAGGATCGTGGGCTGAGAATTGAGGATTGAGGATTGAGGATTGAGGATTGAGGATTGAGGATTGAGGATTGATGGTTGAGAACAGAGTATTGAAAACTGAGAATCGAAGATATTCTATTGAGGATTGAAAATTGAGGATTGAGGATTGAGGATTGAGGATTAAGGGTTGAGGATTGATGTTCGAGGTTTGAGGATTGACGATTGTGGATTGAGGATTGGGGATTGAGGATTGAGGATTGATGGTTGAGGATTGAGGATTGACGATTGAGGATTGAGGATTGAGGATTGAGGATTGACGATTGAGGATTGAGGATTGAGGATTGAGGATTGGGGATTGATGATTGAGGATTGAGCATTGAGGGTTGAGTATTGAGTGTTGATGATTGAAGATTGAGGATTGAGAATGGATGATTGAGGATTGATGATTGAAGATTGAGGGTTGATTACTGAGTGTTGAGGATTGATGACTCAGGGTTGAGGGTTGAGGATTGACGATTGTGGAGTGAGGATTGTGGATTGGGGATTGAGGATTGAGCATTGAGGATTGAGTGTTGAGGATTGAAGATTGAGGATTGAGAATTGATGATTGAGGATTGAAGATTGAGGACAGAGTATTGAAAACTGAGAGTTGAGGATATTCTGTTGAGGATTGAGATTTGAGTATTGACGATTGAGGATTCAGGATTGAGTATTGATGGCTGCAGTTTGAGGATTGAAGATGAGGATTGAGGATCGAGGATGGAGGGTTGAGGATTGAGGGTTGAGGATTGAGGATTGAGGATTGAAGATTAAGGATTGAGGATAGATGATTGAAGATTCAGGACTGAGTGTTGAGAACAGAGTGACGAGGATTGATGTCTGTGAACTGAGATTTAAAAATTAAAGATTGAGGGTTGAGTATTGAAAACTGAGAATTGAATATTTTCTATTGAGGATTGAGGCTCGAGGACTGAGGATTGAGGATAGAGTATTGAGGCTCGAGGACAGAGGATTGAGGATTGAGTATTGAGGATTGAAGATTGAGGATTGAGGATTGAGGATTGAGGCTTGAGGACTGAGGATTGAGGATTGAATATTGAGAATTGAGAATTAATGACTGAGTATTGAGGATCGAGGATTGAGCATTGATTATTGAGGATTGAGGTTTGAGGACGGAGGATTCAGGATTGAGGATTGGGGATTGAGGTTTGAGGATTCAGGATTGATAATTTAGGATTGAGAATTGAGGATTGAGGTTAGAGGACTGAAGGTTGAGGATTGAGGACTGTGGACTGAGGGTTGAGGATTGAGGATTGAGGATTGAGGATTGACGATTGAGGATTGAGGATTGACGACTGAGGATTGAGGATTGAAGATTGAGGATTGAGCTTTGAGGGTTGAGTATTGAGTGTTGATGATTGAAGATTGAGGATTGAGAATGGATGATAGAGGATTGATGATTGAAGATTGAGGGTTGATTACTGAGTGTTGAGGATTGATGACTCAGGGTTGAGTGTTGAGTACTGACGATTGAGGATTGAGGATTGAGGATTGAGGATTGAGGATTGAGCATTGAGGATTGAGTGTTGAGGATTGAAGGTTGAGGATTGAGAATTGATGATTGAGGATTGAAGATTGAGGACAGAGTATTGAAAACTGAGAGTTGAGGATATTCTGTTGAGGATTGAGATTTGAGAATTGACGATTGAGGATTCAGGATTGAGTATTGATTGCTGCAGTTTGAGGATTGAAGATGAGGATTGAGGATCGAAGATGGAGGGTTGAGGATTCAGGGTTGAGGATCGAGGATTGAGGATTGAAGATTAGGGATTGAGGATAGATGATTGAAGATTGAGGACTGAGTGTTGAGAACAGAGTGACGAGGATTGATGTCTGTCAACTGAGATTTAAAAATTGAAGATTGAGGGTTGAGTATTGAAAGCTGAGAGTTGAGGATTTTCTATTGAGGATTGAGGATTGAAGGCTGAGGGTTGAGGATTGAGGTTTCAGAATTCAGGATTGATAATTGAATATTGAGGATTGAGGATCGTGGGCTGAGAATTGAGGATTGAGGATTGAGGATTGAGGATTGAGGATTGAGGATTGAGGATTGATGGTTGAGAACAGAGTATTGAAAACTGAGAATCGAAGATATTCTATTGAGGATTGAAAATTGAGGATTGAGGATTGAGGATTGAGGATTAAGGGTTGAGGATTGATGTTTGAGGTTTGAGGATTGACGATTGTGGATTGAGGATTGGGGATTGAGGATTGGGGATTGATGGTTGAGGATTGAGGATTGACGATTGAGGATTGAGGATTGAGGATTGAGGATTGACGATTGAGGATTGAGGATTGAGGATTGAGGATTGGGGATTGATGATTGAGGATTGAGCATTGAGGGTTGAGTATTGAGTGTTGATGATTGAAGATTGAGGATTGAGAATGGATGATTGAGGATTGATGATTGAAGATTGAGGGTTGATTACTGAGTGTTGAGGATTGATGACTCAGGGTTGAGGGTTGAGGATTGACGATTGTGGAGTGAGGATTGTGGATTGGGGATTGAGGATTGAGCATTGAGGATTGAGTGTTGAGGATTGAAGATTGAGGATTGAGAATTGATGATTGAGGATTGAAGGTTGAGGACAGAGTATTGAAAACTGAGAGTTGAGGATATTCTGTTGAGGATTGAGATTTGAGTATTGACGATTGAGGATTCAGGATTGAGTATTGATGGCTGCAGTTTGAGGATTGAAGATGAGGATTGAGGATCGAGGATGGAGGGTTGAGGATTGAGGGTTGAGGATTGAGGATTGAGGATTGAAGATTAAGGATTGAGGATAGATGATTGAAGATTCAGGACTGAGTGTTGAGAACAGAGTGACGAGGATTGATGTCTGTGAACTGAGATTTAAAAATTAAAGATTGAGGGTTGAGTATTGAAAACTGAGAATTGAATATTTTCTATTGAGGATTGAGGCTCGAGGACTGAGGATTGAGGATAGAGTATTGAGGCTCGAGGACTGAGGATTGAGGATTGAGTATTGAGGATTGAAGATTGAGGATTGAGGATTGAGGATTGAGGCTTGAGGACTGAGGATTGAGGATTGAATATTGAGAATTGAGAATTAATGACTGAGTATTGAGGATCGAGGATTGAGCATTGATTATTGAGGATTGAGGTTTGAGGACGGAGGATTCAGGATTGAGGATTGGGGATTGAGGTTTGAGGATTCAGGATTGATAATTTAGGATTGAGAATTGAGGATTGAGGATAGAGGACTGAAGGTTGAGGATTGAGGACTGTGGACTGAGGGTTGAGGATTGAGTATTGAGGATTGAGGATTGACGATTGAGGATTGAGGATTGAGGACTGAGGATTGAGGATTGAAGATTGAGGATTGAGCTTTGAGGGTTGAGTATTGAGTGTTGATGATTGAAGATTGAGGATTGAGAATGGATGATAGAGGATTGATGATTGAAGATTGAGGGTTGATTACTGAGTGTTGAGGATTGATGACTCAGGGTTGAGGGTTGAGGATTGACGATTGAGGAGTGAGGAATGAGGATTGAGGATTGAGGAATGAGTATTGTGGATTGAGAATTGATGATTGAGGATTGAAGATGGAGGACAGAGTATTGAAAACTGAGAATTGAAGATATTCTATTGAGGATTGAAAACTGAGGATTGAGGATTGAGGATTGAGGATTAAGGGTTGAGGATTGAAGTTTGAGGTTTGAGGATTGACGATTGTGGATTGAGGATTGTGGATTGAGGGTTGAGGATTGATGGTTGAGGATTGAGGATTGACGATTGAGGATTGAGGATTGAGTATTGAGGATTGACGATTGAGGATTGAGGATTGAGGATTGAGGATTGAGGATTGAGGATTGAGCATTGAGGGTTGAGTATTGAGTGTTGATGATTGAAGATTGAGGATTGAGAATGGATGATTGAGGATTGATGATTGAAGATTGAGGGTTGATTACTGAGTGTTGAGGATTGATGACTCAGGGTTGAGGGTTGAGGATTGACGATTGAGGATTGAGGATTGAGGATTGATGTTTGAGGTTTGAGGATTGACGATTGTGGATTGAGGATTGGGGATTGAGGATTGAGGATTGATGGTTGAAGATTGAGGACTGAGTGTTGAGAACAGAGTGACGAGGATTGATGTCTGTGAACTGAGATTTAAAAATTGAAGATTGAGGGTTGAGTATTGAAAACTGAGAATTGAATATTTTCTATTGAGGATTGAGGCTCGAGGACTGAGGATTGAGGATAGAGTATTGAGGCTCGAGGACAGAGGATTGAGGATTGAGTATTGAGGATTGAAGATTGAGGATTGAGGATTGAGGATTGAGGCTTGAGGACTGAGGATTGAGGATTGAATATTGAGAATTGAGAATTAATGACTGAGTATTGAGGATCGAGGATTGAGCATTGATTATTGAGGATTGAGGTTTGAGGACGGAGGATTCAGGATTGAGGATTGGGGATTGAGGTTTGAGGATTCAGGATTGATAATTTAGGATTGAGAATTGAGGATTGAGGATAGAGGACTGAAGGTTGAGGATTGAGGACTGTGGACTGAGGGTTGAGGATTGAGGATTGAGGATTGAGGATTGACGATTGAGGATTGAGGATTGACGACTGAGGATTGAGGATTGAAGATTGAGGATTGAGCTTTGAGGGTTGAGTATTGAGTGTTGATGATTGAAGATTGAGGATTGAGAATGGATGATAGAGGATTGATGATTGAAGATTGAGGGTTGATTACTGAGTGTTGAGGATTGATGACTCAGGGTTGAGTGTTGAGTACTGACGATTGAGGATTGAGGATTGAGGATTGAGGATTGAGGATTGAGCATTGAGGATTGAGTGTTGAGGATTGAAGGTTGAGGATTGAGAATTGATGATTGAGGATTGAAGATTGAGGACAGAGTATTGAAAACTGAGAGTTGAGGATATTCTGTTGAGGATTGAGATTTGAGAATTGACGATTGAGGATTCAGGATTGAGTATTGATTGCTGCAGTTTGAGGATTGAAGATGAGGATTGAGGATCGAAGATGGAGGGTTGAGGATTCAGGGTTGAGGATCGAGGATTGAGGATTGAAGATTAGGGATTGAGGATAGATGATTGAAGATTGAGGACTGAGTGTTGAGAACAGAGTGACGAGGATTGATGTCTGTCAACTGAGATTTAAAAATTGAAGATTGAGGGTTGAGTATTGAAAACTGAGAGTTGAGGATTTTCTATTGAGGATTGAGGATTGAAGGCTGAGGGTTGAGGATTGAGGTTTCAGAATTCAGGATTGATAATTGAATATTGAGGATTGAGGATCGTGGGCTGAGAATTGAGGATTGAGGATTGAGGATTGAGGATTGAGGATTGAGGATTGAGGATTGAGGATTGATGGTTGAGAACAGAGTATTGAAAACTGAGAATCGAAGATATTCTATTGAGGATTGAAAATTGAGGATTGAGGATTGAGGATTGAGGATTAAGGGTTGAGGATTGATGTTTGAGGTTTGAGGATTGACGATTGTGGATTGAGGATTGGGGATTGAGGATTGGGGATTGATGGTTGAGGATTGAGGATTGACGATTGAGGATTGAGGATTGAGGATTGAGGATTGACGATTGAGGATTGAGGATTGAGGATTGAGGATTGGGGATTGATGATTGAGGATTGAGCATTGAGGGTTGAGTATTGAGTGTTGATGATTGAAGATTGAGGATTGAGAATGGATGATTGAGGATTGATGATTGAAGATTGAGGGTTGATTACTGAGTGTTGAGGATTGATGACTCAGGGTTGAGGGTTGAGGATTGACGATTGTGGAGTGAGGATTGTGGATTGGGGATTGAGGATTGAGCATTGAGGATTGAGTGTTGAGGATTGAAGATTGAGGATTGAGAATTGATGATTGAGGATTGAAGGTTGAGGACAGAGTATTGAAAACTGAGAGTTGAGGATATTCTGTTGAGGATTGAGATTTGAGTATTGACGATTGAGGATTCAGGATTGAGTATTGATGGCTGCAGTTTGAGGATTGAAGATGAGGATTGAGGATCGAGGATGGAGGGTTGAGGATTGAGGGTTGAGGATTGAGGATTGAGGATTGAAGATTAAGGATTGAGGATAGATGATTGAAGATTCAGGACTGAGTGTTGAGAACAGAGTGACGAGGATTGATGTCTGTGAACTGAGATTTAAAAATTAAAGATTGAGGGTTGAGTATTGAAAACTGAGAATTGAATATTTTCTATTGAGGATTGAGGCTCGAGGACTGAGGATTGAGGATAGAGTATTGAGGCTCGAGGACTGAGGATTGAGGATTGAGTATTGAGGATTGAAGATTGAGGATTGAGGATTGAGGATTGAGGCTTGAGGACTGAGGATTGAGGATTGAATATTGAGAATTGAGAATTAATGACTGAGTATTGAGGATCGAGGATTGAGCATTGATTATTGAGGATTGAGGTTTGAGGACGGAGGATTCAGGATTGAGGATTGGGGATTGAGGTTTGAGGATTCAGGATTGATAATTTAGGATTGAGAATTGAGGATTGAGGATAGAGGACTGAAGGTTGAGGATTGAGGACAGTGGACTGAGGGTTGAGGATTGAGTATTGAGGATTGAGGATTGACGATTGAGGATTGAGGATTGAGGACTGAGGATTGAGGATTGAAGATTGAGGATTGAGCTTTGAGGGTTGAGTATTGAGTGTTGATGATTGAAGATTGAGGATTGAGAATGGATGATAGAGGATTGATGATTGAAGATTGAGGGTTGATTACTGAGTGTTGAGGATTGATGACTCAGGGTTGAGGGTTGAGGATTGACGATTGAGGAGTGAGGAATGAGGATTGAGGATTGAGGATTGAGTATTGTGGATTGAGAATTGATGATTGAGGATTGAAGATGGAGGACAGAGTATTGAAAACTGAGAATTGAAGATATTCTATTGAGGATTGAAAATTGAGGATTGAGGATTGAGGATTGAGGATTAAGGGTTGAGGATTGAAGTTTGAGGTTTGAGGATTGACGATTGTGGATTGAGGATTGTGGATTGAGGGTTGAGGATTGATGGTTGAGGATTGAGTATTGACGATTGAGGATTGAGGATTGAGTATTGAGGATTGACGATTGAGGATTGAGGATTGAGGATTGAGGATTGAGGATTGAGGATTGAGCATTGAGGGTTGAGTATTGAGTGTTGATGATTGAAGATTGAGGATTGAGAATGGATGATTGAGGATTGATGATTGAAGATTGAGGGTTGATTACTGAGTGTTGAGGATTGATGACTCAGGGTTGAGGTTTGAGGATTGACGATTGAGGATTGAGGATTGAGGATTGAGGATTGAGGATTGAGGATTGATGGTTGAGGACAGAGTATTGAAAACTGAGAATCGAAGATATTCTATTGAGGTTTGAAAATTGAGGATTGAGGATTGAGGATTGAGGATTAAGGGTTGAGGATTGATGTTTGAGGTTTGAGGATTGACGATTGTGGATTGAGGATTGGGGATTGAGGATTGAGGATTGATGGTTGAGGATTGAGGATTGACGATTGAGGATTGAGGATTGAGGATTGAGGATTGACGATTGACGATTGAGGATTGAGTATTGAGGATTGGGGATTGATGATTGAGGATTGAGCATTGAGGGTTGAGTATTGAGTGTTGATGATTGAAGATTGAGGATTGAGAATGGATGATTGAGGATTGATGATTGAAGATTGAGGGTTGATTACTGAGTGTTGAGGATTGATGACTCAGGGTTGAGGGTTGAGGATTGACGATTGTGGAGAGAGGATTGTGGATTGGGTATTGAGGATTGAGCATTGAGGATTGAGTACTGAGGATTGAAGATTGAGGATTGAGAATTGATGATTGAGGATTGAAGATTGAGGACAGAGTATTGAAAACTGAGAGTTGAGGATATTCTGTTGAGGATTGAGATTTGAGTATTGACGATTGAGGATTCAGGATTGAGTATTGATGGCTGCAGTTTGAGGATTGAAGATGATGATTGAGGATCGAGGATGGAGGGTTGAGGATTGAGGGTTGAGGATTGAGGATTGAGGATTGAAGATTAAGGATTGAGGATAGATGATTGAAGATTCAGGACTGAGTGTTGAGAACAGAGTGACGAGGATTTATGTCTGTGAACTGAGATTTAAAAATTAAAGATTGAGGGTTGAGTATTGAAAACTGAGAATTGAATATTTTCTATTGAGGATTGAGGCTCGAGGACTGAGGATTGAGGATAGAGTATTGAGGCTCGAGGACTGAGGATTGAGGATTGAGGATTGAGGATTGAGGATTAAGGGTTGAGGATTGAAGTTTGAGGTTTGAGGATTGACGATTGTGGATTGAGGATTGTGGATTGAGGATTGAGGATTGATGGTTGAGGATTGAGTATTGACGGTTGAGGATTGAGGATTGAGGATTGAGGATTGACGATTGAGGATTGAGGATTGAGGATTGAGCATTGAGGATTGAGTGTTGAGGATTAAAGGTTGAGGATTGAGAATTGATGATTGAGGATTGAAGATTGAGGACAGAGTATTGAAAACTGAGAATTGAAGATATTCTATTGAGGATTGAAAATTGAGGATTGAAGTTTGAGGTTTGAGGATTGACGATTGTGGATTGAGGATTGGGGATTGAGGATTGAGGATTGATGGTTGAGGATTGAGGATTGACGATTGAGGATTGAGGATTGAGGATTGTGGATTGAGGATTAAGTGTTGAGGATTGAAGGTTGAGGTCTGAGGATTGAGGATTGAGGATTGAGGATAGGCGATTGAGGGTTGAGGATTGATGGCTGAGGATTGAGGATCGAGTATTGAGGATTGAGGATTGAGGATTGAGGTTTGAGGACGGATGATTGAGGATTGAGGTTTGAGGATTGAGGATTGTGGATTGAGGATAGAGTATTGAGCATTTAGGAATGAATGTTGAGGATTGAAGATTGAGGGCTGAGAATTGAGGATTGAGGATTGAGGATTGAGGATTGAGGATTGAGGATTGAGGATTGAGGATTGAGGATTGAGGATTGAGGATTGAGTGTTGATTATTGAGGATTGAATGTTGTGGACTGAGGATTGATGACTGAAGGTAATGAATTGAGATTTGATGATTGAAGATTGAGGACTGAGTGTTGAGGACAGAGTGTTGAGCGATTGATGTCTGTGAACTGAGATTTGAAAATTAAAGGTTGAGGGTTGAGTATTGAAAACAGAGAATTGAGGATTTTCTATTGAGCATTGAGGATTGAGGATTGAGGATTAAGTATTGAGGATTGATGGTAGAGGTTTGAGGATTGAAGATTGATGATTGAGTACTGAGGGTTGTGGATTGAGTTTTCAGAATCCAGGATTGTTAATTGGATATTGAGGATTGAGGATCGAGGTCTGAGGATTGAGGATTGAGTATTGAATATTGAGGATTGAGAACTGATGACTGAGGATTGAGGATTGAGGATTGAGTTTTGAGCATTGAGGAATGAATGTTGAGGATTGAAGATTGAGGATTGAGGATTGATGATTGATGATTGGGGATTGAGGATTGAGGATTGATGGCTGAGGATTGAGGATTGACAATTGAGGATTGAGGATTGAGGATTGAGGATTGAGGATTGAGGATTGAGGATTGAGGATAGAGGATTGAGGACAGAGAATTGAGGATTGAAGATTGAGGATTGAGGATTGAAGATTGAGGATTGAGGATTGAGTATTGAGGGTTGACTACTGAGGGATGAGGATTGAGTGTTGGGGATTGAGGATTGAGGATTGAGTATTGAGTGTCGAGGATTCAAGATTGAATATAGAGGTTTGAGGATTGATGATTGATGATTGAGGACTGAGTGTTGAGGATAGAGTGTTGAGAATTGATGTACGGGAACTGAGATTTGAAGATTGTAGGTTGAGGATCGAGTATTGAACACTGGGAATTGAGGATTTTCTATTGAGGGCTGAGAATTGAGGATTGAGGATTGAGGATTGAGGATTGAGGATTGAGGATTTAGGATTGATGGTTGATGATTGAGGATTGACGATTGAGGATTGAGGATTGAGGATTGACGATTGACGATTGAGGATTGAGGATTGAGGATTGACGATTGAGCATTGAGGGTTGAGTGTTGAGGATTGAAGGTGGAGGATTGAGAATTTATGATTGAGGATTGAAGATTCAGGACAGAGTATTGAAAACTGAGAGTTGAGGATATTCTGTTGAGGATTGAGATTAGAGTATTGAAGATTGAGGATTCAGGATTGAGTATTGATGGCTGCAGTTTGAGGATTGAAGATGAGGATTGAGGATCGAAGATGGAGGGTTGAGGATTGAGGGTTGAGGATCGAGGATTGAGGATTGAAGATTAAGGTTTGAGGATAGATGATTGAAGATTGAGGACTGAGTGTTGAGAACAGAGTGACGAGGATTGATGTCTGTGAACTGAGATTTAAAAATTGAAGATTGAGTGTTGAGTATTGAAAACTGAGAGTTGAGGATTTTCTATTGAGGATTGAGGATTGAAGGCTGAGGGTTGAGGATTGGGGTTTCAGAATTCAGGATTGATAATTGAATATTGAGGATTGAGGATCGTGGGCTGAGAATTGAGGATTGAGGATTGAGGATTGAGGATTGAGGGTTGAGGATTGAGGATTGATGGTTGAGGACAGAGTATTGAAAACTGAGAATCGAAGATATTCTATTGAGGATTGAAAATTGAGGATTGAGGATTGAGGATTGAGGATTAAGGGTTGAGGATTGATGTTTGAGGTTTGAGGATTGACGATTGTGGATTGAGGATTGGGAATTGAGGATTGAGGATTGATGGTTGAGGATTGAGGATTGGCGATTGAGGATTGAGGATTGAGGATTGAGGATTGACGATTGAGGATTGAGGATTGAGGATTGAGGATTGAGGATTGAGTATTGAGGATTGAGCATTGAGGGTTGAGTATTGAGTGTTGATGATTGAAGATTGAGGATTGAGAATGGATGATTGAGGATTGATGATTGAAGATTGAGGGTTGATTACTGAGTGTTGAGGATTGATGACTCAGGGTTGAGGGTTGAGGATTGACGATTGTGGAGTGAGGATTGTGGATTGGGGATTGAGGATTGAGCATTGAGGATTGAGTGTTGAGGATTGAAGATTGAGGATTGAGAATTGATGATTGAGGATTGAAGATTGAGGACAGAGTATTGAAAACTGAGAGTTGAGGATATTCTGTTGAGGATTGAGATTTGAGTATTGACGATTGAGGATTCAGGATTGAGTATTGATGGCTGCAGTTTGAGGATTGAAGATGAGGATTGAGGATCGAGGATGGAGGGTTGAGGATTGAGGGTTGAGGATTGAGGATTGAGGATTGAAGATTAAGGATTGAGGATAGATGATTGAAGTTTCAGGACTGAGTGTTGAGAACAGAGTGACGAGGATTGATGTCTGTGAACTGAGATTTAAAAATTAAAGATTGAGGGTTGAGTATTGAAAACTGAGAATTGAATATTTTCTATTGAGGATTGAGGCTCGAGGACTGGGGATTGAGGATAGAGTATTGAGGCTCGAGGACTGAGGATTGAGGATTGAGTATTGAGGATTGAAGATTGAGGATTGAGGATTGAGGATTGAGGCTTGAGGACTGAGGATTGAGGATTGAATATTGAGAATTGAGAATTAATGACTGAGTATTGAGGATCGAGGATTGAGCATTGATTATTGAGGATTGAGGTTTGAGGACGGAGGATTCAGGATTGAGGATTGGGGATTGAGGTTTGAGGATTCAGGATTGATAATTTAGGATTGAGAATTGAGGATTGAGGATAGAGGACTGAAGGTTGAGGATTGAGGACTGTGGACTGAGGGTTGAGGATTGAGGATTGAGGATTGAGGATTGACGATTGAGGATTGAGGATTGAGGACTGAGGATTAAGGATTGAAGATTGAGGATTGAGCTTTGAGGGTTGAGTATTGAGTGTTGATGATTGAAGATTGAGGATTGAGAATGGATGATAGAGGATTGATGATTGAAGATTGAGGGTTGATTACTGAGTGTTGAGGATTGATGACTCAGGGTTGAGCGTTGAGGATTGACGATTGAGGATTGAGGATTGAGGATTGATGATTGAGGATTGAGCATTGAGGATTGAGTGTTGAGGATTGAAGGTTGAGGATTGAGAATTGATGATTGAGGATTGAAGATTGAGGACAGAGTATTGAAAACTGATAATTGAAGATATTCTATTGAGGATTGAAAATTGAGGATTGAAGTTTGAGGTTTGAGGATTGACGATTGTGGATTGAGGATTGGGGATTGAGGATTGAGGATTGATGGTTGAGGATTGAGGATTGACGATTGAGGATTGAGGATTGAGGATTGAGGATTGACGATTGAGGATTGAGGATTGAGGATTGAGGATTGAGGATTGTGGATTTAGGATTGATGGTTGATGATTGAGGATTGACGATTGAGGATTGAGGATTGACGATTGAAGACTGAGGACTGAGGATTGAGTATTGAAGAATGAGGACAGAGGGTTGAGGATTGAGGATCAAGGTTTGAGGATTGAATGCTGAGGTTTGAGGATTGACGAATGAGGATTGAGGTTTGGGGATTGAGGATTGAGGATTGGTGGTTGAGGATTGAGGATAGACGATTGAGGATTAACGATTGAGTATTGAGGATTGATGGCTGAGGATTGAGGATTGACAATTGAGGATTGAGGATTGAGGATTGAGGATTGAGGATTGAGGGGTGAGGATTGAGGATAGAGGATTGAGGACAGAGAATTGAGGATTGAAGATTGAGGATTGAGGATTGAAGATTGAGGATTGAGGATTGAGTATTGAGGGTTGACTACTGAGGGATGAGGATTGAGGGTTGGGGATTGAGAATTGTGGATTGTAGATTGAGGATTGATGATTGATGATTGAGGATTGATGGCTGAGGATTGAGGAATGACGATTGAGGATTGAGGATTGAAGATTGAGTGTCGTGTACTGAGGATTGAGTATTGAGTATTAAAAACTGAGAATTGAGGATATTCTATTGAGGATTGAAAATTGAGGATTGAGGATTGTGGATTGAGGATTAAGTGTTGAGGATTGAAGGTTGAGGTTTGAGGATTGAGGATTGAGGATTGAGGATAGGCGATTGAGGGTTGAGGATTGATGGCTGAGGATTGAGGATCGAGTATTGAGGATTGAGGATTGAGGATTGAGGTTTGAGGACGGATGATTGAGGATTGAGGTTTGAGGATTGAGGATTGTGGATTGAGGATAGAGTATTGAGCATTTAGGAATGAATGTTGAGGATTGAAGATTGAGGGCTGAGAATTGAGGATTGAGGATTGAGGATTGAGGATTGAGGATTGAGGATTGATGGTTGAGAACAGAGTATTGAAAACTGAGAATCGAAGATATTCTATTGAGGATTGAAAATTGAGGATTGAGGATTGAGGATTGAGGATTAAGGGTTGAGGATTGACGATTGTGGAGTGAGGATTGTGGATTGGGGATTGAGGATTGAGCATTGAGGATTGAGTGTTGAGGATTGAAGATTGAGGATTGAGAATTGATGATTGAGGATTGAAGATTGAGGACAGAGTATTGAAAACTGAGAGTTGAGGATATTCTGTTGAGGATTGAGATTTGAGTATTGACGATTGAGGATTCAGGATTGAGTATTGATGGCTGCAGTTTGAGGATTGAAGATGAGGATTGAGGATCGAGGATGGAGGGTTGAGGATTGAGGGTTGAGGATTGAGGATTGAGGATTGAAGATTAAGGATTGAGGATAGATGATTGAAGATTCAGGACTGAGTGTTGAGAACAGAGTGACGAGGATTGATGTCTGTGAACTGAGATTTAAAAATTAAAGATTGAGGGTTGAGTATTGAAAACTGAGAATTGAATATTTTCTATTGATGATTGAGGCTCGAGGACTGAGGATTGAGGATAGAGTATTGAGGCTCGAGGACTGAGGATTGAGGATTGAGTATTGAGGATTGAAGATTGAGGATTGAGGATTGAGGATTGAGGCTTGAGGACTGAGGATTGAGGATTGAATATTGAGAATTGAGAATTAATGACTGAGTATTGAGGATCGAGGATTGAGCATTGATTATTGAGGATTGAGGTTTGAGGACGGAGGATTCAGGATTGAGGATTGGGGATTGAGGTTTGAGGATTCAGGATTGATAATTTAGGATTGAGAATTGAGTATTGAGGATAGAGGACTGAAGGTTGAGGATTGAGGACTGTGGACTGAGGGTTGAGGATTGAGGATTGAGGATTGAGGATTGACGATTGAGGATTGAGGATTGAGGACTGAGGATTGAGGATTGAAGATTGAGGATTGAGCTTTGAGGGTTGAGTATTGAGTGTTGATGATTGAAGATTGAGGATTGAGAATGGATGATAGAGGATTGATGATTGAAGATTGAGGGTTGATTACTGAGTGTTGAGGATTGATGACTCAGGGTTGAGGGTTGAGGATTGACGATTGAGGAGTGAGGATTGAGGATTGAGGATTGAGGATTGAGTATTGTGGATTGAGGACAGAGTATTGAAAACTGAGAATCGAAGATATTCTATTGAGGTTTGAAAATTGAGGATTGAGGATTGAGGATTGAGGATTAAGGGTTGAGGATTGATGTTTGAGGTTTGAGGATTGACGATTGTGGATTGAGGATTGGGGATTGAGGATTGAGGATTGATGGTTGAGGATTGAGGATTGACGATTGAGGATTGAGGATTGAGGATTGAGGATTGACGATTGACGATTGAGGATTGAGTATTGAGGATTGGGGATTGATGATTGAGGATTGAGCATTGAGGGTTGAGTATTGAGTGTTGATGATTGAAGATTGAGGATTGAGAATGGATGATTGAGGATTGATGATTGAAGATTGAGGGTTGATTACTGAGTGTTGAGGATTGATGACTCAGGGTTGAGGGTTGAGGATTGACGATTGTGGAGAGAGGATTGTGGATTGGGTATTGAGGATTGAGCATTGAGGATTGAGTACTGAGGATTGAAGATTGAGGATTGAGAATTGATGATTGAGGATTGAAGATTGAGGACAGAGTATTGAAAACTGAGAGTTGAGGATATTCTGTTGAGGATTGAGATTTGAGTATTGACGATTGAGGATTCAGGATTGAGTATTGATGGCTGCAGTTTGAGGATTGAAGATGATGATTGAGGATCGAGGATGGAGGGTTGAGGATTGAGGGTTGAGGATTGAGGATTGAGGATTGAAGATTAAGGATTGAGGATAGATGATTGAAGATTCAGGACTGAGTGTTGAGAACAGAGTGACGAGGATTTATGTCTGTGAACTGAGATTTAAAAATTAAAGATTGAGGGTTGAGTATTGAAAACTGAGAATTGAATATTTTCTATTGAGGATTGAGGCTCGAGGACTGAGGATTGAGGATAGAGTATTGAGGCTCGAGGACTGAGGATTGAGGATTGAGGATTGAGGATTGAGGATTAAGGGTTGAGGATTGAAGTTTGAGGTTTGAGGATTGACGATTGTGGATTGAGGATTGTGGATTGAGGATTGAGGATTGATGGTTGAGGATTGAGTATTGACGGTTGAGGATTGAGGATTGAGGATTGAGGATTGACGATTGAGGATTGAGGATTGAGGATTGAGCATTGAGGATTGAGTGTTGAGGATTAAAGGTTGAGGATTGAGAATTGATGATTGAGGATTGAAGATTGAGGACAGAGTATTGAAAACTGAGAATTGAAGATATTCTATTGAGGATTGAAAATTGAGGATTGAAGTTTGAGGTTTGAGGATTGACGATTGTGGATTGAGGATTGGGGATTGAGGATTGAGGATTGATGGTTGAGGATTGAGGATTGACGATTGAGGATTGAGGATTGAGGATTGTGGATTGAGGATTAAGTGTTGAGGATTGAAGGTTGAGGTCTGAGGATTGAGGATTGAGGATTGAGGATAGGCGATTGAGGGTTGAGGATTGATGGCTGAGGATTGAGGATCGAGTATTGAGGATTGAGGATTGAGGATTGAGGTTTGAGGACGGATGATTGAGGATTGAGGTTTGAGGATTGAGGATTGTGGATTGAGGATAGAGTATTGAGCATTTAGGAATGAATGTTGAGGATTGAAGATTGAGGGCTGAGAATTGAGGATTGAGGATTGAGGATTGAGGATTGAGGATTGAGGATTGAGGATTGAGGATTGAGGATTGAGGATTGAGGATTGAGTGTTGATTATTGAGGATTGAATGTTGTGGACTGAGGATTGATGACTGAAGGTAATGAATTGAGATTTGATGATTGAAGATTGAGGACTGAGTGTTGAGGACAGAGTGTTGAGCGATTGATGTCTGTGAACTGAGATTTGAAAATTAAAGGTTGAGGGTTGAGTATTGAAAACAGAGAATTGAGGATTTTCTATTGAGCATTGAGGATTGAGGATTGAGGATTAAGTATTGAGGATTGATGGTAGAGGTTTGAGGATTGAAGATTGATGATTGAGTACTGAGGGTTGTGGATTGAGTTTTCAGAATCCAGGATTGTTAATTGGATATTGAGGATTGAGGATCGAGGTCTGAGGATTGAGGATTGAGTATTGAATATTGAGGATTGAGAACTGATGACTGAGGATTGAGGATTGAGGATTGAGTTTTGAGCATTGAGGAATGAATGTTGAGGATTGAAGATTGAGGATTGAGGATTGATGATTGATGATTGGGGATTGAGGATTGAGGATTGATGGCTGAGGATTGAGGATTGACAATTGAGGATTGAGGATTGAGGATTGAGGATTGAGGATTGAGGATTGAGGATTGAGGATAGAGGATTGAGGACAGAGAATTGAGGATTGAAGATTGAGGATTGAGGATTGAAGATTGAGGATTGAGGATTGAGTATTGAGGGTTGACTACTGAGGGATGAGGATTGAGTGTTGGGGATTGAGGATTGAGGATTGAGTATTGAGTGTCGAGGATTCAAGATTGAATATAGAGGTTTGAGGATTGATGATTGATGATTGAGGACTGAGTGTTGAGGATAGAGTGTTGAGAATTGATGTACGGGAACTGAGATTTGAAGATTGTAGGTTGAGGATCGAGTATTGAACACTGGGAATTGAGGATTTTCTATTGAGGGCTGAGAATTGAGGATTGAGGATTGAGGATTGAGGATTGAGGATTGAGGATTTAGGATTGATGGTTGATGATTGAGGATTGACGATTGAGGATTGAGGATTGAGGATTGACGATTGACGATTGAGGATTGAGGATTGAGGATTGACGATTGAGCATTGAGGGTTGAGTGTTGAGGATTGAAGGTGGAGGATTGAGAATTTATGATTGAGGATTGAAGATTCAGGACAGAGTATTGAAAACTGAGAGTTGAGGATATTCTGTTGAGGATTGAGATTAGAGTATTGAAGATTGAGGATTCAGGATTGAGTATTGATGGCTGCAGTTTGAGGATTGAAGATGAGGATTGAGGATCGAAGATGGAGGGTTGAGGATTGAGGGTTGAGGATCGAGGATTGAGGATTGAAGATTAAGGTTTGAGGATAGATGATTGAAGATTGAGGACTGAGTGTTGAGAACAGAGTGACGAGGATTGATGTCTGTGAACTGAGATTTAAAAATTGAAGATTGAGTGTTGAGTATTGAAAACTGAGAGTTGAGGATTTTCTATTGAGGATTGAGGATTGAAGGCTGAGGGTTGAGGATTGGGGTTTCAGAATTCAGGATTGATAATTGAATATTGAGGATTGAGGATCGTGGGCTGAGAATTGAGGATTGAGGATTGAGGATTGAGGATTGAGGGTTGAGGATTGAGGATTGATGGTTGAGGACAGAGTATTGAAAACTGAGAATCGAAGATATTCTATTGAGGATTGAAAATTGAGGATTGAGGATTGAGGATTGAGGATTAAGGGTTGAGGATTGATGTTTGAGGTTTGAGGATTGACGATTGTGGATTGAGGATTGGGAATTGAGGATTGAGGATTGATGGTTGAGGATTGAGGATTGGCGATTGAGGATTGAGGATTGAGGATTGAGGATTGACGATTGAGGATTGAGGATTGAGGATTGAGGATTGAGGATTGAGTATTGAGGATTGAGCATTGAGGGTTGAGTATTGAGTGTTGATGATTGAAGATTGAGGATTGAGAATGGATGATTGAGGATTGATGATTGAAGATTGAGGGTTGATTACTGAGTGTTGAGGATTGATGACTCAGGGTTGAGGGTTGAGGATTGACGATTGTGGAGTGAGGATTGTGGATTGGGGATTGAGGATTGAGCATTGAGGATTGAGTGTTGAGGATTGAAGATTGAGGATTGAGAATTGATGATTGAGGATTGAAGATTGAGGACAGAGTATTGAAAACTGAGAGTTGAGGATATTCTGTTGAGGATTGAGATTTGAGTATTGACGATTGAGGATTCAGGATTGAGTATTGATGGCTGCAGTTTGAGGATTGAAGATGAGGATTGAGGATCGAGGATGGAGGGTTGAGGATTGAGGGTTGAGGATTGAGGATTGAGGATTGAAGATTAAGGATTGAGGATAGATGATTGAAGTTTCAGGACTGAGTGTTGAGAACAGAGTGACGAGGATTGATGTCTGTGAACTGAGATTTAAAAATTAAAGATTGAGGGTTGAGTATTGAAAACTGAGAATTGAATATTTTCTATTGAGGATTGAGGCTCGAGGACTGGGGATTGAGGATAGAGTATTGAGGCTCGAGGACTGAGGATTGAGGATTGAGTATTGAGGATTGAAGATTGAGGATTGAGGATTGAGGATTGAGGCTTGAGGACTGAGGATTGAGGATTGAATATTGAGAATTGAGAATTAATGACTGAGTATTGAGGATCGAGGATTGAGCATTGATTATTGAGGATTGAGGTTTGAGGACGGAGGATTCAGGATTGAGGATTGGGGATTGAGGTTTGAGGATTCAGGATTGATAATTTAGGATTGAGAATTGAGGATTGAGGATAGAGGACTGAAGGTTGAGGATTGAGGACTGTGGACTGAGGGTTGAGGATTGAGGATTGAGGATTGAGGATTGACGATTGAGGATTGAGGATTGAGGACTGAGGATTAAGGATTGAAGATTGAGGATTGAGCTTTGAGGGTTGAGTATTGAGTGTTGATGATTGAAGATTGAGGATTGAGAATGGATGATAGAGGATTGATGATTGAAGATTGAGGGTTGATTACTGAGTGTTGAGGATTGATGACTCAGGGTTGAGCGTTGAGGATTGACGATTGAGGATTGAGGATTGAGGATTGATGATTGAGGATTGAGCATTGAGGATTGAGTGTTGAGGATTGAAGGTTGAGGATTGAGAATTGATGATTGAGGATTGAAGATTGAGGACAGAGTATTGAAAACTGATAATTGAAGATATTCTATTGAGGATTG
Source organism: Calliopsis andreniformis (assembly GCF_051401765.1). Classification (NCBI taxonomy): domain Eukaryota; kingdom Metazoa; phylum Arthropoda; class Insecta; order Hymenoptera; family Andrenidae; genus Calliopsis; species Calliopsis andreniformis. Next base: position 31,998 of record NW_027480836.1, on the reverse strand, counting down.
AAAATTGAGGATTGAAGTTTGAGGTTTGAGGATTGACGATTGTGGATTGAGGATTGGGGATTGAGGATTGAGGATTGATGGTTGAGGATTGAGGATTGACGATTGAGGATTGAGGATTGAGGATTGAGGATTGACGATTGAGGATTGAGGATTGAGGATTGAGGATTGAGGATTGTGGATTTAGGATTGATGGTTGATGATTGAGGATTGACGATTGAGGATTGAGGATTGACGATTGAAGACTGAGGACTGAGGATTGAGTATTGAAGAATGAGGACAGAGGGTTGAGGATTGAGGATCAAGGTTTGAGGATTGAATGCTGAGGTTTGAGGATTGACGAATGAGGATTGAGGTTTGGGGATTGAGGATTGAGGATTGGTGGTTGAGGATTGAGGATAGACGATTGAGGATTAACGATTGAGTATTGAGGATTGATGGCTGAGGATTGAGGATTGACAATTGAGGATTGAGGATTGAGGATTGAGGATTGAGGATTGAGGGGTGAGGATTGAGGATAGAGGATTGAGGACAGAGAATTGAGGATTGAAGATTGAGGATTGAGGATTGAAGATTGAGGATTGAGGATTGAGTATTGAGGGTTGACTACTGAGGGATGAGGATTGAGGGTTGGGGATTGAGAATTGTGGATTGTAGATTGAGGATTGATGATTGATGATTGAGGATTGATGGCTGAGGATTGAGGAATGACGATTGAGGATTGAGGATTGAAGATTGAGTGTCGTGTACTGAGGATTGAGTATTGAGTATTAAAAACTGAGAATTGAGGATATTCTATTGAGGATTGAAAATTGAGGATTGAGGATTGTGGATTGAGGATTAAGTGTTGAGGATTGAAGGTTGAGGTTTGAGGATTGAGGATTGAGGATTGAGGATAGGCGATTGAGGGTTGAGGATTGATGGCTGAGGATTGAGGATCGAGTATTGAGGATTGAGGATTGAGGATTGAGGTTTGAGGACGGATGATTGAGGATTGAGGTTTGAGGATTGAGGATTGTGGATTGAGGATAGAGTATTGAGCATTTAGGAATGAATGTTGAGGATTGAAGATTGAGGGCTGAGAATTGAGGATTGAGGATTGAGGATTGAGGATTGAGGATTGAGGATTGATGGTTGAGAACAGAGTATTGAAAACTGAGAATCGAAGATATTCTATTGAGGATTGAAAATTGAGGATTGAGGATTGAGGATTGAGGATTAAGGGTTGAGGATTGACGATTGTGGAGTGAGGATTGTGGATTGGGGATTGAGGATTGAGCATTGAGGATTGAGTGTTGAGGATTGAAGATTGAGGATTGAGAATTGATGATTGAGGATTGAAGATTGAGGACAGAGTATTGAAAACTGAGAGTTGAGGATATTCTGTTGAGGATTGAGATTTGAGTATTGACGATTGAGGATTCAGGATTGAGTATTGATGGCTGCAGTTTGAGGATTGAAGATGAGGATTGAGGATCGAGGATGGAGGGTTGAGGATTGAGGGTTGAGGATTGAGGATTGAGGATTGAAGATTAAGGATTGAGGATAGATGATTGAAGATTCAGGACTGAGTGTTGAGAACAGAGTGACGAGGATTGATGTCTGTGAACTGAGATTTAAAAATTAAAGATTGAGGGTTGAGTATTGAAAACTGAGAATTGAATATTTTCTATTGATGATTGAGGCTCGAGGACTGAGGATTGAGGATAGAGTATTGAGGCTCGAGGACTGAGGATTGAGGATTGAGTATTGAGGATTGAAGATTGAGGATTGAGGATTGAGGATTGAGGCTTGAGGACTGAGGATTGAGGATTGAATATTGAGAATTGAGAATTAATGACTGAGTATTGAGGATCGAGGATTGAGCATTGATTATTGAGGATTGAGGTTTGAGGACGGAGGATTCAGGATTGAGGATTGGGGATTGAGGTTTGAGGATTCAGGATTGATAATTTAGGATTGAGAATTGAGTATTGAGGATAGAGGACTGAAGGTTGAGGATTGAGGACTGTGGACTGAGGGTTGAGGATTGAGGATTGAGGATTGAGGATTGACGATTGAGGATTGAGGATTGAGGACTGAGGATTGAGGATTGAAGATTGAGGATTGAGCTTTGAGGGTTGAGTATTGAGTGTTGATGATTGAAGATTGAGGATTGAGAATGGATGATAGAGGATTGATGATTGAAGATTGAGGGTTGATTACTGAGTGTTGAGGATTGATGACTCAGGGTTGAGGGTTGAGGATTGACGATTGAGGAGTGAGGATTGAGGATTGAGGATTGAGGATTGAGTATTGTGGATTGAGAATTGATGATTGAGGATTGAAGATGGAGGACAGAGTATTGAAAACTGAGAATTGAAGATATTCTATTGAGGATTGAAAATTGAGGATTGAGGATTGAGGATTGAGGATTAAGGGTTGAGGATTGAAGTTTGAGGTTTGAGGATTGACGATTGTGGATTGAGGATTGTGGATTGAGGGTTGAGGATTGATGGTTGAGGATTGAGGATTGACGATTGAGGATTGAGGATTGAGTATTGAGGATTGACGATTGAGGATTGAGGATTGAGGATTGAGGATTGAGGATTGAGGATTGAGCATTGAGGGTTGAGTATTGAGTGTTGATGATTGAAGATTGAGGATTGAGAATGGATGATTGAGGATTGATGATTGAAGATTGAGGGTTGATTACTGAGTGTTGAGGATTGATGACTCAGGGTTGAGGGTTGAGGATTGACGATTGAGGATTGAGGATTGAGGATTGAGGTTTGAGGATTGACGATTGAGGATTGAGGATTGAGGATTGAGGATTGAGGATTGAGGATTGATGGTTGAGGATTGGGGATTGACGATTGAGGATTGAGGATTGAGGATTGACGATTGAGGATTGAGGATTGAGGATTGAGGATTGAGGATTGAGGATTGAGCATTGAGGGTTGAGTATTGAGTGTTGATGATTGAAGACTGAGGATTGAGAATGGATGATTGAGGATTGATGATTGAAGATTGAGGGTTGATTACTGAGTGTTGAGGATTGATGACTCAGGGTTGAGGGTTGAGGATTGACGATTGAGGATTGAGGATTGAGGATTGAGGATTGAGGATTGAGCATTGAGGATTGAGTGTTGAGGATTGAAGTTTGAGGATTGAGAATTGATGATTGAGGATTGAAGATTGAGGACAGAGTATTGAAAACTGAGAGTTGAGGATATTCTGTTGAGGATTGAGATTTGAGAATTGACGATTGAGGATTCAGGATTGAGTATTGATTGCTGCAGTTTGAGGATTGAAGATGAGGATTGAGGATCGAAGATGGAGGGTTGAGGATTGAGGGTTGAGGATCGAGGATTGAGGATTGAAGATTAGGGATTGAGGATAGATGATTGAAGATTGAGGACTGAGTGCTGAGAACAGAGTGACGAGGATTGATGTCTGTGAACTGAGATTTAAAAATTGAAGATTGAGGGTTGAGTATTGAAAACTGAGAGTTGAGGATTTTCTGTTGAGGATTGAGGATTGATGGCTGAGGGTTGAGGATTGAGGTTTCAGAATTCAGGATTGATAATTGAATATTGTGGATTGAGGATCGTGGGCTGAGAATTGAGGATTGAGGATTGAGGATTGAGGATTGAGGATTGAGGATTGAGGATTGATGGTTGAGGACAGAGTATTGAAAACTGAGAATCGAAGATATTCTATTGAGGTTTGAAAATTGAGGATTGAGGATTGAGGATTGAGGATTAAGGGTTGAGGATTGATGTTTGAGGTTTGAGGATTGACGATTGTGGATTGAGGATTGAGGATTGAGGATTGGGGATTGATGATTGAGGATTGAGCATTGAGGGTTGAGTATTGAGTGTTGATGATTGAAGATTGAGGATTGAGAATGGATGATTGAGGATTGATGATTGAAGATTGAGGGTTGATTACTGAGTGTTGAGGATTGATGACTCAGGGTTGAGGGTTGAGGATTGACGATTGAGGATTGAGGATTGAGGATTGAGGATTGACGATTGAGGATTGAGGATTGAGGATTGAGGATTGGGGATTGATGATTGAGGATTGAGCATTGAGGGTTGAGTATTGAGTGTTGATGATTGAAGATTGAGGATTGAGAATGGATGATTGAGGATTGATGATTGAAGATTGAGGGTTGATTACTGAGTGTTGAGGATTGATGACTCAGGGTTGAGGGTTGAGGATTGACGATTGTGGAGTGAGGATTGTGGATTGGGTATTGAGGATTGAGCATTGAGGATTGAGTACTGAGGATTGAAGATTGAGGATTGAGAATTGATGATTGAGGATTGAAGATTGAGGACAGAGTATTGAAAACTGAGAGTTGAGGATATTCTGTTGAGGATTGAGATTTGAGTATTGACGATTGAGGATTCAGGATTGAGTATTGATGGCTGCAGTTTGAGGATTGAAGATGATGATTGAGGATCGAGGATGGAGGGTTGAGGATTGAGGGTTGAGGATTGAGGATTGAGGATTGAAGATTAAGGATTGAGGATAGATGATTGAAGATTCAGGACTGAGTGTTGAGAACAGAGTGACGAGGATTGATGTCTGTGAACTGAGATTTAAAAATTGAAGATTGAGTGTTGAGTATTGAAAACTGAGAGTTGAGGATTTTCTATTGAGGATTGAGGATTGAAGGCTGAGGGTTGAGGATTGGGGTTTCAGAATTCAGGATTGATAATTGAATATTGAGGATTGAGGATCGTGGGCTGAGAATTGAGGATTGAGGATTGAGGATTGAGGATTGAGGGTTGAGGATTGAGGATTGATGGTTGAGGACAGAGTATTGAAAACTGAGAATCGAAGATATTCTATTGAGGATTGAAAATTGAGGATTGAGGATTGAGGATTGAGGATTAAGGGTTGAGGATTGATGTTTGAGGTTTGAGGATTGACGATTGTGGATTGAGGATTGGGGATTGAGGATTGAGGATTGATGGTTGAGGATTGAGGATTGGCGATTGAGGATTGAGGATTGAGGATTGAGGATTGACGATTGAGGATTGAGGATTGAGGATTGAGGATTGAGGATTGAGTATTGAGGATTGAGCATTGAGGATTGAGTGTTGAGGATTGAAGATTGAGGATTGAGAATTGATGATTGAGGATTGAAGATTGAGGACAGAGTATTGAAAACTGAGAGTTGAGGATATTCTGTTGAGGATTGAGATTTGAGTATTGACGATTGAGGGTTCAGGATTGAGTATTGATGGCTGCAGTTTGAGGATTGAAGATGAGGATTGAAGGTTCAGGATGGAGGATTGAGTATTGAGGATTGAGAATTGGGGATTGCGGAAAAAGGATTGAAGATTGAGTATTGAGGATTGAGGACTCAGTTTTGAGGATTGAGGATTGACGATTGATGTTCGAGGATTGGAGATTGAGGATTGTCTATTCATGTTTCAAGATTGAGGATTGAGGTTGAAGTTTGAGGATTTAGGATTGATAATTGAGGATTGAGGATAGAGGACTGAAGGTTGAGGATTGAGGACTGTGGACTGAGGGTTGAGGATTGAGGATTGAGAATTGAGGATTGAGGGTTGCGGATTGAGGATTGAGGATTGAGTATTGAGTGTGGAGGGTTGAAGATTGAATATAGAGGTTTGAGGATTGTTGATTGGTGATTGACGACTGAGTGTTGAGGATAGAGAGTTGAGAATTGATGTTCGGGAACTGAGATTTGAAGATTGTAGGTTGAGGATTGAGTATTGAATACTGGGAATTGAGGATTTTCTATTGAGGGCTGAGAATTGAGGGTTGAGGATTGAGGATTGAGGATTGAGGATTGAGGATTGAGGATTGATGGCTGAGGACAGAGTATTGAAAACTGAGAATCGAAGATATTCTATTGAGGATTGAAGATTGAGGATTGAGGATTGAGGATTGAGGATTAAGGGTTGAGGATTGAAGTTTGAGGTTTGAGGATTGACGATTGTGGTTTGAGGATTGGGGATTGAGGATTGAGGGTTGATGGTTGAGGCTTGAGGATTGACGATTGAGGATTGATGGTTGAGGTTTTAGGATTGACGGTTGAGGATTGAGGACTGAGGGTTGAGGATTGAGTTTTCAGAATTCAGGATTGGTAATTGAATATTGACGATTGAGGCTCGAGGACTGAGGATTGAGGATTGAGTACAGAGGATTGAAGATTGAGGTTTGAGGATAGAGGATTGAGGATTGAGGATTGAGGATTGATGGTTGATGATTGAGGACTGAGGATTGAGGACTGAGGGGTGAGGTTTGAGGGCTGTGAGTTTATGATTGACAATTGAATATTGAGTGTTGAGGCTTGAGGTCTGAGGATTGAGGATTGAATATTGAGGATTGATAATTAATGACTGAGGATTGAGGATCGAGGATTGAGCATTAAATGTTGAGGATTGAGGATTGAGGATTGAGGGTTAAGTATTGAGGATTGAGCATTGAGGATTGAGGGTAGAGAATTGAGGACGGAGGATTGAGGACTGTGGATTGAGGATTGAGGATTGAGGATCGAGGGTTGAGGATTGAGGATTGAGGATTGAGGATTGAGGATTGAGGATTGAGGATTGAGTGTTGATTATTGAGGATTGAATGTTGTGGACTGAGGATTGATGACTGAAGGTAATGAATTGAGATTTGATGATTGAAGATTGAGGACTGAGTGTTGAGGACAGAGTGTTGAGGGTTGATGTCTGTGAACTGAGATTTGAAAATTAAAGGTTGAGGGTTGAGTATTGAAAACAGAGAATTGAGGATTTTCTATTGAGCATTGAGGATTGAGGATTGAGGACTAAGTATTGAGGATTGATGGTAGAGGTTTGAGGATTGAAGATTGATGATTGAGTACTGAGGGTTGTGGATTGAGGTTTCAGAATCCAGGATTGTTAATTGGATATTGAGGATTGAGGATCGAGGTCTGAGGATTGAGGATTGAGTATTGAGGATTAAAGATTGAGGATTGAGGATTGAGGATTAAGGCTTGAGGACTGAGGATTGAGGATTGAATATTGAGGATTGAGAACTGATGACTGAGGATTGAGGATTGAGGATTGAGGATTCAGGATTGATAATTTAGGATTGAGAATTGAGGATTGAGGATAGAGTACTGAAGGTTGAGGATTGAGGACTGTGGACTGAGGGTTGAGGATTGAGGATTGAGGATTGAAGATTGACGATTGAGGATTGAGGATTGAGGATTGAGGATTGAGGATTGAGGATTGAGGATTGAGTATTGAGTGTGGAGGGTTGAAGATTGAATATAGAGGTTTGAGGATTGTTGATTGATGATTGACGACTGAGTGTTGAGGATAGAGAGTTGAGAATTGATGTTCGGGAACTGAGATTTGAAGATTGTAGGTTGAGGATTGAGTATTGAATACTGGGAATTGAGGATTTTCTATTGAGGGCTGAGAATTGAGGGTTGAGGATTGAGGATTGAGGATTGAGGATTGAGGATTGAGGATTGATGGCTGAGGACAGAGTATTGAAAACTGAGAATCGAAGATATTCTATTGAGGATTGAAGATTGAGGATTGAGGATTGAGGATTGAGGATTAAGGGTTGAGGATTGAAGTTTGAGGTTTGAGAATTGACGATTGTGGTTTGAGGATTGGGGATTGAGGATTGAGGGTTGATGGTTGAGGCTTGAGGATTGACGATTGAGGATTGATGGTTGAGGTTTTAGGATTGACGGTTGAGGATTGAGGACTGAGGGTTGAGGATTGAGTTTTCAGAATTCAGGATTGGTAATTGAATATTGACGATTGAGGCTCGAGGACTGAGGATTGAGGATTGAGTACAGAGGATTGAAGATTGAGGTTTGAGGATAGAGGATTGAGGATTGAGGATTGAGGATTGATGGTTGATGATTGAGGCCTGAGGATTGAGGACTGAGGGGTGAGGTTTGAGGGCTGTGAGTTTATGATTGACAATTGAATATTGAGTGTTGAGGCTTGAGGTCTGAGGATTGAGGATTGAATATTGAGGATTGATAATTAATGACTGAGGATTGAGGATCGAGGATTGAGCATTAAATGTTGAGGATTGAGGATTGAGGATTGAGGGTTAAGTATTGAGGATTGAGCATTGAGGATTGAGGGTAGAGAATTGAGGACGGAGGATTGAGGACTGTGGATTGAGGATTGAGGATTGAGGATCGAGGGTTGAGGATTGAGAATTGAGGATTGAGGATTGAGGATTGAGGATTGAGGATTGAGTGTTGATTATTGAGGATTGAATGTTGTGGACTGAGGATTGATGACTGAAGGTAATGAATTGAGATTTGATGATTGAAGATTGAGGACTGAGTGTTGAGGACAGAGTGTTGAGGATTGATGTCTGTGAACTGAGATTTGAAAATTAAAGGTTGAGGGTTGAGTATTGAAAACAGAGAATTGAGGATTTTCTATTGAGCATTGAGGATTGAGGATTGAGGATTAAGTATTGAGGATTGATGGTAGAGGTTTGAGGATTGAAGATTGATGATTGAGTACTGAGGGTTGTGGATTGAGGTTTCAGAATCCAGGATTGTTAATTGGATATTGAGGATTGAGGATCGAGGTCTGAGGATTGAGGATTGAGTATTGAGGATTAAAGATTGAGGATTGAGGATTGAGGATTAAGGCTTGAGGACTGAGGATTGAGGATTGAATATTGAGGATTGAGAACTGATGACTGAGGATTGAGGATTGAGGATTGAGTTTTGAGCATTGTGGAATGAATGTTGAGGATTGAAGATTGAGGATTGAGGATTGATGATTGATGATTGGGGATTGAGGATTGAGGATTGATGGCTGAGTATTGAGGATTGACAATTGAGGATTGAGGATTGAGGATTGAGGATTGAGGATTGAGGATTGAGGATTGAGGATAGAGGATTGAGGACAGAGAATTGAGGATTGAAGATTGAGGATTGAGGATTGAAGATTGAGGATTTAGGATTGAGTATTGAGGGTTGACTACTGAGGGATGAGGATTGAGTGTTGGGGATTGAGGATTGAGGATTGAGTATTGAGTGTCGAGGATTGAAGATTGAATATAGAGGTTTGAGGATTGTTGATTGATGATTGAGGACTGAGTGTTGAGGATAGAGTGTTGAGAATTGATGTACGGGAACTGAGATTTGAAGATTGTAGGTTGAGGATCGAGTATTGAACACTGGGAATTGAGGATTTTCTATTGAGGGCTGAGAATTGAGGATTGAGGATTGAGGATTGAGGATTGAGGATTGAGGATTTAGGTTTGATGGTTGATGATTGAGGATTGACGATTGAGGATTGAGGATTGAGGATTGACGATTGAGGATTGAGGATTGAGGATTGAGGATTGAGGATTGAGGATTGAGCATTGAGGGTTGAGTATTGAGTGTTGATGATTGAAGACTGAGGATTGAGAATGGATGATTGAGGATTGATGATTGAAGATTGAGGGTTGATTACTGAGTGTTGAGGATTGATGACTCAGTGTTGAGGGTTGAGGATTGACGATTGAGGATTGAGGATTGAGGATTGAGCATTGAGGATTGAGTGTTGAGGATTGAAGGTGGAGGATTGAGAATTTATGATTGAGGATTGAAGATTGAGGACAGAGTATTGAAAACTGAGAGTTGAGGATATTCTGTTGAGGATTGAGATTTGAGAATTGACGATTGAGGATTCAGGATTGAGTATTGATGGCTGCAGTTTGAGGATTGAAGATGAGGATTGAGGATCGAAGATGGAGGGTTGAGGATTGAGGGTTGAGGATCGAGGATTGAGGATTGAAGATTAAGGTTTGAGGATAGATGATTGAAGATTGAGGACTGAGTGTTGAGAACAGAGTGACGAGGATTGATGTCTGTGAACTGAGATTTAAAAATTGAAGATTGAGTGTTGAGTATTGAAAACTGAGAGTTGAGGATTTTCTATTGAGGATTGAGGATTGAAGGCTGAGGGTTGAGGATTGGGGTTTCAGAATTCAGGATTGATAATTGAATATTGAGGATTGAGGATCGTGGGCTGAGAATTGAGGATTGAGGATTGAGGATTGAGGATTGAGGGTTGAGGATTGAGGATTGATGGTTGAGGACAGAGTATTGAAAACTGAGAATCGAAGATATTCTATTGAGGATTGAAAATTGAGGATTGAGGATTGAGGATTGAGGATTAAGGGTTGAGGATTGATGTTTGAGGTTTGAGGATTGACGATTGTGGATTGAGGATTGGGGATTGAGGATTGAGGATTGATGGTTGAGGATTGAGGATTGGCGATTGAGGATTGAGGATTGAGGATTGAGGATTGACGATTGAGGATTGAGGATTGAGGATTGAGGATTGAGGATTGAGTATTGAGGATTGAGCATTGAGGATTGAGTGTTGAGGATTGAAGATTGAGGATTGAGAATTGATGATTGAGGATTGAAGATTGAGGACAGAGTATTGAAAACTGAGAGTTGAGGATATTCTGTTGAGGATTGAGATTTGAGTATTGACGATTGAGGGTTCAGGATTGAGTATTGATGGCTGCAGTTTGAGGATTGAAGATGAGGATTGAAGGTTCAGGATGGAGGATTGAGTATTGAGGATTGAGAATTGGGGATTGCGGAAAAAGGATTGAAGATTGAGTATTGAGGATTGAGGACTCAGTTTTGAGGATTGAGGATTGACGATTGATGTTCGAGGATTGGAGATTGAGGATTGTCTATTCATGTTTCAAGATTGAGGATTGAGGTTGAAGTTTGAGGATTTAGGATTGATAATTGAGGATTGAGGATAAAGGACTGAAGGTTGAGGATTGAGGACTGTGGACTGAGGGTTGAGGATTGAGGATTGAGAATTGAGGATTGAGGGTTGCGGATTGAGGATTGAGGATTGAGTATTGAGTGTGGAGGGTTGAAGATTGAATATAGAGGTTTGAGGATTGTTGATTGATGATTGACGACTGAGTGTTGAGGATAGAGAGTTGAGAATTGATGTTCGGGAACTGAGATTTGAAGATTGTAGGTTGAGGATTGAGTATTGAATACTGGGAATTGAGGATTTTCTATTGAGGGCTGAGAATTGAGGGTTGAGGATTGAGGATTGAGGATTGAGGATTGAGGATTGAGGATTGATGGCTGAGGACAGAGTATTGAAAACTGAGAATCGAAGATATTCTATTGAGGATTGAAGATTGAGGATTGAGGATTGAGGATTGAGGATTAAGGGTTGAGGATTGAAGTTTGAGGTTTGAGGATTGACGATTGTGGTTTGAGGATTGGGGATTGAGGATTGAGGGTTGATGGTTGAGGCTTGAGGATTGACGATTGAGGATTGATGGTTGAGGTTTTAGGATTGACGGTTGAGGATTGAGGACTGAGGGTTGAGTATTGAGTTTTCAGAATTCAGGATTGGTAATTGAATATTGACGATTGAGGCTCGAGGACTGAGGATTGAGGATTGAGTACAGAGGATTGAAGATTGAGGTTTGAGGATAGAGGATTGAGGATTGAGGATTGAGGATTGATGGTTGATGATTGAGGACTGAGGATTGAGGACTGAGGGGTGAGGTTTGAGGGCTGTGAGTTTATGATTGACAATTGAATATTGAGTGTTGAGGCTTGAGGTCTGAGGATTGAGGATTGAATATTGAGGATTGATAATTAATGACTGAGGATTGAGGATCGAGGATTGAGCATTAAATGTTGAGGATTGAGGATTGAGGATTGAGGGTTAAGTATTGAGGATTGAGCATTGAGGATTGAGGGTAGAGAATTGAGGACGGAGGATTGAGGACTGTGGATTGAGGATTGAGGATTGAGGATCGAGGGTTGAGGATTGAGGATTGAGGATTGAGGATTGAGGATTGAGGATTGAGGATTGAGTGTTGATTATTGAGGATTGAATGTTGTGGACTGAGGATTGATGACTGAAGGTAATGAATTGAGATTTGATGGTTGAAGATTGAGGACTGAGTGTTGAGGACAGAGTGTTGAGGGTTGATGTCTGTGAACTGAGATTTGAAAATTAAAGGTTGAGGGTTGAGTATTGAAAACAGAGAATTGAGGATTTTCTATTGAGCATTGAGGATTGAGGATTGAGGACTAAGTATTGAGGATTGATGGTAGAGGTTTGAGGATTGAAGATTGATGATTGAGTACTGAGGGTTGTGGATTGAGGTTTCAGAATCCAGGATTGTTAATTGGATATTGAGGATTGAGGATCGAGGTCTGAGGATTGAGGATTGAGTATTGAGGATTAAAGATTGAGGATTGAGTATTGAGGATTAAGGCTTGAGGACTGAGGATTGAGGATTGAATATTGAGGATTGAGAACTGATGACTGAGGATTGAGGATTGAGGATTGAGGATTCAGGATTGATAATTTAGGATTGAGAATTGAGGATTGAGGATAGAGTACTGAAGGTTGAGGATTGAGGACTGTGGACTGAGGGTTGAGGATTGAGGATTGAGGATTGAAGATTGACGATTGAGGATTGAGGATTGAGGATTGAGGATTGAGGATTGAAGATTGAGGATTGAGCTTTGAGGGTTGAGTATTGAGTGTTGATGATTGAAGATTGAGGATTGAGAATGGATGATAGAGGATTGATGATTGAAGATTGAGGGTTGATTACTGAGTGTTGAGGATTGATGACTCAGGGTTGAGGGTTGAGGATTGACGATTGAGGAGTGAGGATTGAGGATTGAGGATTGAGGATTGAGTATTGAGGATTGAGTGTTGAGGATTGAAGATTGAGGATTGAGAATTGATGATTGAGGATTGAAGATTGAGGACCGAGTATTGAAAACTGAGAGTTGAGGATATTCTGTTGAGGATTGAGATTTGAGTATTGACGATTGAGGATTCAGGATTGAGTATTGATGGCTGCAGTTTGAGGATTGAAGATGAGGATTGAGGATCGAGGATGGAGGGTTGAGGATTGAGGGTTGAGGATTGAGGATTGAGGATGGAAGATTAAGGATTGAGGATAGATTATTGAAGATTCAGAACTGAGTGTTGAGAACAGAGTGACGAGGATTGATGTCTGTGAACTGAGATTTAAAAATTGAAGATTGAGGGTTGAGTATTGAAAACTGAGAACTGACGATATTCGACTGAGGATTTACAATTGAGGTTTGAGTATGGAGGATTGGGTATTGCAGGGTGAGGATTGAAGGTTCAGGATGGAGGATTGAGTATTGAGGATTGAGAATTGGGGATTGCGGGAAAAGGATTGAAGATTGAGTATTGAGGATTGAGGACTCAGTTTTGAGGATTGAGGATTGACGTTTGAGGTTCGAGGATTGGAGATTGAGGATTGTGTATTCATGTTTCAAGATTAAGGATTGAGGTTGAAGTTTGAGGATTTAGGATTGATAATTGAGGATTGAGGATAGAGGACTGAAGGTTGAGGATTGAGGACTGTGGACTGAGGGTTGAGGATTGAGGTTTGAGAATTGAGGATTGAGGGTTGCGGATTGAGGATTGAGGATTGAGTATTGAGTGTGGAGGGCTGAAGATTGAATATAGAGGTTTGAGGATTGTTGATTGATGATTGACGACTGAGTGTTGAGGATAGAGAATTGAGAATTGATGTTCGGGAACTGAGATCTGAAGATTGTAGGTTGAGGATTGAGTATTGAATAATGGGAATTGAGGATTTTCTATTGAGGGCTGAGAATTGAGAGTTGAGGATTGAGGATTGGGGATTGAGGATTGAGGATTGAGTATTGATGGCTGAGGACAGAGTATTGGAAACTGAGAATCGAAGATATTCTATTGAGGATTGAAAATTGAGGATTGAGGATTGAGGATTGAGGATTAAGGGTTGAGGATTGAAGTTTGAGGTTTGAGGATTGACGATTGTGGTTTGAGAATTGGGGATTGAGGAGTGAGGATTGGTGGTTGAGGCTTGTGGATTGACGATTGAGGATTGAGGATTGACGATTGAAGACTGAGGACTGAGGATTCAGTATTGAAGAATGAGGACAGAGGGTTGAGGATTGAGGATCATGGTGTGAGGATTGAAGCCTGAGGTTTGAGGATTGACGATTGAGGATTGATGTTTGGGGTTTGAGGATTGAGGATTGGTGGTTGAGGATTGAGGATAGACGATTGAGGATTGACGATTGAGGATTGATGATTGAGGATTGAGGATTGAGGATTGAGCATTGAGGATTGAGTGTTGAGGATTGATGATTGAGGATTGAGAATTGATGATTGAGGATTGAAGATGGAGGACAGGGTATTGAAAACTGAGAATTGAAGATATTCTATTGAGGATTGAAAATTGAGGATTGAGGATTGGGGATTGAGGATTGAGGATTGATGGTTGAGGATTGAGGATTGACGATTGAGGATTGAGGATTGAGGATTGAGGATTGACGATTGAGGATTGAGGATTGAGGATTGAGGATTGAGGATTGAGGATTGAGCATTGAGGGTTGAGTATTGAGTGTTGATGATTGAAGACTGAGGATTGAGAATGGATGATTGAGGATTGATGATTGAAGATTGAGGGTTGATTACTGAGTGTTGAGGATTGATGACTCAGGGTTGAGGGTTGAGGATTGACGATTGTGGAGTGAGGATTGAGGATTGAGTATTGAGGATTGAGCATTCAGGATTGAGTGTTTAGGATTGAAGATTGAGGATTGAGAATTGATGATTGAGGATTGAAGATTGAGGACTGAGTGTTGAGAACAGAGTGACGAGGATTGATGTCTGTGAACTGAGATTTAAAAATTGAAGATTGAGGGTTGAGTATTGAAAACTGAGAGTTGAGGATATTCTGTTGAGGATTGAGATTTGAGTATTGACGATTGAGGATTCAGGATTGAGTATTGATGGCTGCAGTTTGAGGATTGAAGATGAGGATTGAGGATCGAGGATGGAGGGTTGAGGATTGAGGGTTGAGGATTGAGGATTGAGGATTGAAGATTAAGGATTGAGGATAGATGATTGAAGATTCAGGACTGAGTGTTGAGAACAGAGTGACGAGGATTGATGTCTGTGAACTGAGATTTAAAAATTGAAGATTGAGTGTTGAGTATTGAAAACTGAGAATTGAGGATTTTCTATTGAGGATTGAGGCTCGAGGACTGAGGATTGAGGATTGAGTATTGAGTCTCGAGGACTGAGGATTGAGGATTGAGTATTGAGGATAGAAGATTGAGGATTGAGGATTGAGGATTGAGGCTTGAGGACTGAGGATTGAGGATTGAATATTGAGGATTGAGAATTAATGACTGAGGATTGAAGATTGAGGACAGAGTATTGAAAACTGAGAGTTGAGGATATTCTGTTGAGGATTGAGATTTGAGTATTGACGATTGAGGATTCAGGATTGAGTATTGATGGCTGCAGTTTGAGGATTGAAGATGAGGATTGAAGGTTCAGGATGGAGGATTGAGTATTGAGGATTGAGAATTGGGGATTGCGGAAAAAGGATTGAAGATTGAGTATTGAGGATTGAGGACTCAGTTTTGAGGATTGAAGATTGACGATTGATGTTCGAGGATTGGAGATTGAGGATTGTCTATTCATGTTTCAAGATTGAGGATTGAGGTTGAAGTTTGAGGATTTAGGATTGATAATTGAGGATTGAGGATAGAGGACTGAAGGTTGAGGATTGAGGACTGTGGACTGAGGGTTGAGGATTGAGGATTGAGAATTGAGGATTGAGGGTTGCGGATTGAGGATTGAGGATTGAGTATTGAGTGTGGAGGGTTGAAGATTGAATATAGAGGTTTGAGGATTGTTGATTGATGATTGACGGCTGAGTGTTGAGGATAGAGAGTTGAGAATTGATGTTCGGGAACTGAGATTTGAAGATTGTAGGTTGAGGATTGAGTATTGAATACTGGGAATTGAGGATTTTCTATTGAGGGCTGAGAATTGAGGGTTGAGGATTGAGGATTGAGGATTGAGGATTGAGGATTGAGGATTGATGGCTGAGGACAGAGTATTGAAAACTGAGAATCGAAGATATTCTATTGAGGATTGAAGATTGAGGATTGAGGATTGAGGATTGAGGATTAAGGGTTGAGGATTGAAGTTTGAGGTTTGAGGATTGACGATTGTGGTTTGAGGATTGGGGATTGAGGATTGAGTGTTGATGGTTGAGGCTTGAGGATTGACGATTGAGGATTGATGGTTGAGGTTTGAGGATTGACGGTTGAGGATTGAGGACTGAGGGTTGAGGATTGAGGTTTCAGAATTCAGGATTGGTAATTGAATATTGACGATTGAGGCTCGAGGACTGAGGATTGAGGATTGAGTACAGAGGATTGAAGATTGAGGTTTGAGGATTGAGGATTGAGGATTGAGGATTGAGGATTGATGGTTGATGATTGAGGACTGAGGATTGAGGACTGAGGGGTGAGGTTTGAGGGCTGTGAGTTTATGATTGACAATTGAATATTGAGTGTTGAGGCTTGAGGTCTGAGGATTGAGGATTGAATATTGAGGATTGATAATTAATGACTGAGGATTGAGGATCGAGGATTGAGCATTAAATGTTGAGGATTGAGGATTGAGGATTGAGGGTTAAGTATTGAGGATTGAGCATTGAGGATTGAGGGTAGAGAATTGAGGACGGAGGATTGAGGACTGTGGATTGAGGATTGAGGATTGAGGATCGAGGGTTGAGGATTGAGGATTGAGGATTGAGGATTGAGGATTGAGGATTGAGGATTGAGTGTTGATTATTGAGGATTGAATGTTGTGGACTGAGGATTGATGACTGAAGGTAATGAATTGAGATTTGATGATTGAAGATTGAGGACTGAGTGTTGAGAACAGAGTGACGAGGATTGATGTCTGTGAACTGAGATTTAAAAATTGAAGATTGAGTGTTGAGTATTGAAAACTGAGAGTTGAGGATTTTCTATTGAGGATTGAGGATTGAAGGCTGAGGGTTGAGGATTGGGGTTTCAGAATTCAGGATTGATAATTGAATATTGAGGATTGAGGATCGTGGGCTGAGAATTGAGGATTGAGGATTGAGGATTGAGGATTGAGGGTTGAGGATTGAGGATTGATGGTTGAGGACAGAGTATTGAAAACTGAGAATCGAAGATATTCTATTGAGGATTGAAAATTGAGGATTGAGGATTGAGGATTGAGGATTAAGGGTTGAGGATTGATGTTTGAGGTTTGAGGATTGACGATTGTGGATTGAGGATTGGGGATTGAGGATTGAGGATTGATGGTTGAGGATTGAGGATTGGCGATTGAGGATTGAGGATTGAGGATTGAGGATTGACGATTGAGGATTGAGGATTGAGGATTGAGGATTGAGGATTGAGTATTGAGGATTGAGCATTGAGGATTGAGTGTTGAGGATTGAAGATTGAGGATTCAGAATTGATGATTGAGGATTGAAGATTGAGGACAGAGTTTTGAAAACTGAGAGTTGAGGATATTCTGTTGAGGATTGAGATTTGAGTATTGACGATTGAGGATTCAGGATTGAGTATTGATGGCTGCAGTTTGAGGATTGAAGATGAGGATTGAAGGTTCAGGATGGAGGATTGAGTATTGAGGATTGAGAATTGGGGATTGCGGAAAAAGGATTGAAGATTGAGTATTGAGGATTGAGGACTCAGTTTTGAGGATTGAGGATTGACGATTGATGTTCGAGGATTGGAGATTGAGGATTGTCTATTCATGTTTCAAGATTGAGGATTGAGGTTGAAGTTTGAGGATTTAGGATTGATAATTGAGGATTGAGGATAGAGGACTGAAGGTTGAGGATTGAGGACTGTGGACTGAGGGTTGAGGATTGAGGATTGAGAATTGAGGATTGAGGGTTGCGGATTGAGGATTGAGGATTGAGTATTGAGTGTGGAGGGTTGAAGATTGAATATAGAGGTTTGAGGATTGTTGATTGATGATTGACGACTGAGTGTTGAGGATAGAGAGTTGAGAATTGATGTTCGGGAACTGAGATTTGAAGATTGTAGGTTGAGGATTGAGTATTGAATACTGGGAATTGAGGATTTTCTATTGAGGGCTGAGAATTGAGGGTTGAGGATTGAGGATTGAGGATTGAGGATTGAGGATTGAGGATTGATGGCTGAGGACAGAGTATTGAAAACTGAGAATCGAAGATATTCTATTGAGGATTGAAGATTGAGGCTCGAGGACTGAGGATTGAGGATTGAGTACAGAGGATTGAAGATTGAGGTTTGGGGATAGAGGATTGAGGATTGAGGATTGAGGATTGATGGTTGATGATTGAGGACTGAGGATTGAGGACTGAGGGGTGAGGTTTGAGGGCTGTGAGTTTATGATTGACAATTGAATATTGAGTGTTGAGGCTTGAGGTCTGAGGATTGAGGATTGAATATTGAGGATTGATAATTAATGACTGAGGATTGAGGATCGAGGATTGAGCATTAAATGTTGAGGATTGAGGATTGAGGATTGAGGGTTAAGTATTGAGGATTGACCATTGAGGATTGAGGGTAGAGAATTGAGGACGGAGGATTGAGGACTGTGGATTGAGGATTGAGGATTGAGGATCGAGGGTTGAGGATCGAGGGTTGAGGATTGAGGATTGAGGATTGAGGATTGAGGATTGAGGATTGAGGATTGAGTGTTGATTATTGAGGATTGAATGTTGTGGACTGCGGATTGATGACTGAAGGTAATGAATTGAGATTTGATGATTGAAGATTGAGGACTGAGTGTTGAGGACAGAGTGTTGAGGATTGATGTCTGTGAACTGAGATTTGAAAATTAAAGGTTGAGGGTTGAGTATTGAAAACAGAGAATTGAGGATTTTCTATTGAGCATTGAGGATTGAGGATTGAGGACTAAGTATTGAGGATTGATGGTAGAGGTTTGAGGATTGAAGATTGATGATTGAGTACTGAGGGTTGTGGATTGAGGTTTCAGAATCCAGGATTGTTAATTGGATATTGAGGATTGAGGATCGAGGTCTGAGGATTGAGGATTGAGTATTGAGGATTAAAGATTGAGGATTGACGATTGAGGATTAAGGCTTGAGGACTGAGGATTGAGGATTGAATATTGAGGATTGAGAACTGATGACTGAGGATTGAGGATTGAGGATGGAGGATTGAGTTTTGAGCATTGAGGAATGAATGTTGAGGATTGAAGATTGAGGATTGAGGATTGATGATTGATGATTGGGGATTGAGGATTGAGGATTGAGGATTGATGGTTGAGGATTGAGGATTGACGATTGAGGATTGAGGATTGAGTATTGAGGATTGACGATTGAGGATTGAGGATTGAGGATTGAGGATTGAGGATTGAGGATTGAGCATTGAGGGTTGAGTATTGAGTGTTGATGATTGAAGATTGAGGATTGAGAATGGATGATTGAGGATTGATGATTGAAGATTGAGGGTTGATTACTGTGTGTTGAGGATTGATGACTCAGGGTTGAGGGTTGAGGATTGACGATTGAGGATTGGGGATTGAGGATTGAGGTTTGAGGATTGAGGATTGGTGGTTGAGGATTGAGGATAGACGATTGAGGATTGACGATTGAGGATTGAGGATTGAGGATTGAGGATTGAGGATTGAGCATTGAGGATTGAGTGTTGAGGATTGAAGATTGAGGATTGAGAATTGATGATTGAGGATTGAAGATTGAGGACAGAGTATTGAAAACTGAGAATTGAAGATATTCTATTGAGGATTGAAAATTGAGGATTGAAGTTTGAGGTTTGAGGATTGACGATTGTGGATTGAGGATTGGGGATTGAGGATTGAGGATTGATGGTTGAGGATTGAGGATTGACGATTGAGGATTGAGGATTGAGGATTGAGGATTGACGATTGAGGATTGAGGATTGAGGATTGAGGATTGAGGATTGAGGATTGAGCATTGAGGGTTGAGTATTGAGTGTTCATTATTGAAGACTGAGGATTGAGAATGGATGATTGAGGATTGATGATTGAAGATTGAGGGTTGATTACTGAGTGTTGAGGATTGATGACTCAGGGTTGAGGGTTGAGGATTGACGATTGTGGATTGAGGATTGGGGATTGAGGATTGAGGATTGATGGTTGAGGATTGAGGATTGACGATTGAGGATTGAGGATTGAGGATTGAGGATTGACGATTGAGTATTGAGGATTGAGGATTGAGGATTGACGATTGAGGATTGAGGATTGAGGATTGAGGATTGAGGATTGAGGATTGAGCATTGAGGGTTGAGTATTGAGTGTTCATGATTGAAGACTGAGGATTGAGAATGGATGATTGAGGATTGATGATTGAAGATTGAGGGTTGATTACTGAGTGTTGAGGATTGATGACTCAGGGTTGAGGGTTGAGGATTGACGATTGAGGAGTGAGGATTGAGGATTGAGGATTGAGGATTGAGTATTGAGGATTGAGTGTTGAGGATTGAAGATTGAGGATTGAGAATTGATGATTGAGGATTGAAGATTGAGGACAGAGTATTGAAAACTGAGAGTTGAGGATATTCTGTTGAGGATTGAGATTTGAGTATTGACGATTGAGGATTCAGGATTGAGTATTGATGGCTGCAGTTTGAGGATTGAAGATGAGGATTGAGGATCGAGGATGGAGGGTTGAGGATTGAGGGTTGAGGATTGAGGATTTAGGATAGAAGATTAAGGATTGAGGATAGATTATTGAAGATTCAGAACTGAGTGTTGAGAACAGAGTGACGAGGATTGATGTCTGTGAACTGAGATTTAAAAATTGAAGATTGAGGGTTGAGTATTGAAAACTGAGAACTGACGATATTCGACTGAGGATTTACAATTGAGGTTTGAGTATGGAGGATTGGGTATTGCAGGGTGAGGATTGAAGGTTCAGGATGGAGGATTGAGTATTGAGGATTGAGAATTGGGGATTGCGGGAAAAGGATTGAAGATTGAGTATTGAGGATTGAGGACTCAGTTTTGAGGATTGAGGATTGACGTTTGAGGTTCGAGGATTGGAGATTGAGGATTGTGTATTCATGTTTCAAGATTGAGGATTGAGGTTGAAGCTTGAGGATTTAGGATTGATAATTTAGGATTGAGGATAGAGGACTGAAGGTTGAGGATTGAGGACTGTGGACTGAGGGTTGAGGATTGAGGTTTGAGAATTGAGGATTGAGGGTTGCGGATTGAGGATTGAGGATTGAGTATTGAGTGTGGAGGGTTGAAGATTAATATAGAGGTTTGAGGATTGTTGATTGATGATTGACGACTGAGTGTTGAGGATAGAGAATTGAGAATTGATGTTCGGGAACTGAGATCTGAAGATTGTAGGTTGAGGATTGAGTATTGAATACTGGGAATTGAGGATTTTCTATTGAGGGCTGAGAATTGAGAGTTGAGGATTGAGGATTGGGGATTGAGGATTGAGGATTGAGGATTGATGGCTGAGGACAGAGTATTGAAAACTGAGAATCGAAGATATTCTATTGAGGATTGAAAATTGAGGATTGAGGATTGAGGATTGAGGATTAAGGGTTGAGGATTGAAGTTTGAGGTTTGAGGATTGATGACTCAGGGTTGAGCGTTGAGGATTGACGATTGAGGATTGAGGATTGAGGATTGAGGATTGAGGATTGAGCATTGAGGATTGAGTGTTGAGGATTGAAGGTTGAGGATTGAGAATTGATGATTGAGGATTGAAGATTGAGGACAGAGTATTGAAAACTGAGAGTTGAGGATATTCTGTTGAGGACTGAGATTTGAGAATTGACGATTGAGGATTCAGGAATGAGTATTGATGGCTGCAGTTTGAGGATTGATGATGAGGATTGAGGATCGAAGATGGAGGGTTGAGGATTGAGGGTTGAGGATCGAGGATTGAGGATTGAAGATTAAGGTTTGAGGATAGATGATTGAAGATTGAGGACTGAGTGTTGAGAACAGAGTGACGAGGATTGATGTCTGTGAACTGAGATTTAAAAATTGAAGATTGAGGGTTGAGTATTGAAAACTGAGAGTTGAGGATTTTCTATTGAGGATTGAGGATTGAAGGCTGAGGGTTGAGGATTGAGGTTTCAGAATTCAGGATTGATAATTGAATATTGAGGATTGAGGATCGTTGGCTGAGAATTGAGGATTGAGGATTGAGGATTGAGGATTGAGGATTGAGGATTGAGGATTGATGCTTGAGGACAGAGTATTGAAAACTGAGAATCGAAGATATTCTATTGAGGATTGAAAATTGAGGATTGAGGATTGAGGATTGAGGATTAAGGGTTGAGGATTGATGTTTGAGGTTTGAGGATTGACGATTGTGGATTGAGGATTGGGGATTGAGGATTGAGGATTGATGGTTGAGGATTGAGGATTGGCGATTGAGGATTGAGGATTGAGGATTGAGGATTGACGATTGACGATTGAGGATTGAGGATTGAGGATTGAGGATTGAGGATTGAAGATTGAGGATTGAGCATTCAGGGTTGAGTATTGAGTGTTGATGATTGAAGATTGAGGATTGAGAATGGGTGATTGAGGATTGATGATTGAAGATTGAGGGTTGATTACTGAGTGTTGAGGATTGATGACTCAGGGTTGAGGGTTGAGGATTGACGATTGTGGAGTGAGGATTGAGGATTGAGTATTGAGGATTGAGCATTCAGGATTGAGTGTTTAGGATTGAAGATTGATGATTGAGAATTGATGATTGAGGATTGAAGATTGAGGACTGTGTGTTGAGAACAGAGTGACGAGGATTGATGTCTGTGAACTGAGATTTAAAAATTGAAGATTGAGGGTTGAGTATTGAAAACTGAGAGTTGAGGATATTCTGTTGAGGATTGAGATTTGAGTATTGACGATTGAGGATTCAGGATTGAGTATTGATGGCTGCAGTTTGAGGATTGAAGATGAGGATTGAGGATCGAGGATGGAGGGTTGAGGATTGAGGGTTGAGGATTGAGGATTGAGGATTGAAGATTAAGGATTGAGGATAGATGATTGAAGATGCCGGACTCAGTGTTGAGAACAGAGTGACGAGGATTGATGTCTGTGAACTGAGATTTAAAAATTGAAGATTGAGGGTTGAGTATTGAAAACTGAGAATTGAGGATTTTCTATTGAGGATTGAGGCTCGAGGACTGAGGATTGAGTATTGAGTATTGAGTCTCGAGGACTGAGGATTGAGGATTGAGTATTGAGGATAGAAGATTGAGGATTGAGGATTGAGGATTGTGGCTTGAGGACTGAGGATTGAGGATTGAATATTGAGGATTGAGAATTAATGACTGAGGATTGAGGATCGAGGATTGAGCATTGATTATTGAGGATTGAGGTTTGAGGACGGAGGATTCAGGATTGAGGATTGGGGATTGAGGTTTGAGGATTCAGGATTGATAATTGAGGATTGAGGATTGAGGATTGAGGATTGAGGATTGATCGTTGAGGATTGAGGATTGACGATTGAGGATTGAGGATTGAGGATTGAGGATTGACGATTGAGGATTGAGGATTGATGATTGAGGATTGAAGATTGAGGATTGAGCTTTGAAGGTTGAGTATTGAGTGTTGATGATTGAAGATCGAGGATTGAGAATGGATGATTGAGGATTGAGGATTGAGGATTGAGGATTGAGGATTGAGAATTGAGTGTTGATTATTGAGGATTGAATGTTGTGGACTGAGGATTGATGACAGAAGATAATGAATTGAGATTTGATGATTGAAGATTGAGGACTGAGTGTTGAGGACAGAGTGTTGAGGATTGATGTCTGTGAACTGAGATTTGAAAATTAAAGATTGAGGGTTGAGTATTGAAAACAGAGAATTGAGGATTTTCTATTGAGCATTGAGGATTGAGGATTGAGGATTAAGTATTGAGGATTGATGGTAGAGGTTTGAGGATTGAAGATTGAGGATTGAGTACTGAGGGTTGTCGATTGAGGTTTCAGAATCCAGGATTGTTAATTGAATATTGAGGATTGAGGATCGAGGTCTGAGGATTGAGGATTGAGTATTGAGGATTGAAGATTGAGGATTGAGGATTGAGGATTAAGGCTTGAGGACTGAGGATTGAGGATTGAACATTGAGGATTGAGAACTGATGACTGAGGATTGAGGATTGAGAATTGAGTATCGAGCATTGAGGAATGAATGTTGAGGATTGAAGATTGAGGATTGAGGATTGATGATTGATGATTGGGGATTGAGGATTGAGGATTGATGGCTGAGGATTGAGGATTGACATTTGAGGATTGGGGATTGAGGATTGAGGATTGAGGATTGAGGATTGAGGATTGAGGATAGAGGATTGAGGACAGAGAATTGAGGATTGAAGATTGAGGAGTGAGGATTGAAGATTGTGGATTGAGGATTGAGTATTGAGGGTTGACTACTGAGGGATGAGGATTGAGTGTTGGGGATTCAGGATTGAGAATTGAGTATTGAGTGTCGAGGATTGAAGATTGAATATAGAGGTTTGAGGATTGTTGATTGATGATTGAGGACTGAGTGTTGAGTATTGATACTTGAGGTCTGAGGATTGAGGATTGAGGATTGCGAATTGAGGCTTGAAGATTGAAGATTGAAGATTGGGGATTGAGGATTGTAGAATGAGGATTGAGGATTGAGGATTGAGGATTGAGGATTGAAAATTGAGTATTGAGGGTTGAAGATTGAGTTTTCAGTATTGAGGATTGAGGATTGAGGATTGAAGATTGAGTATTGAGGATTGATGGTTGAGGATTGAGGATTGAGGATTGAGGATTGAGGATTGAGGATTGAGGATTGAGGATTGATGTTTGAGGACTGAGGACAGAGGATTGAGGACTGAGAATTGAGGATTGAGGATTGAGGATTGAGGATTGAAAATTGAGTATTGAGGATTGAAGGTTGAGGATTGAGGATTGACGATTGAGGATTGTGTATTGAGGATTGAGGATTAAGGCTTGAGGACTGAGGATTGAGGATTGAATATTGAGGATTGAGAACTGATGACTGAGGATTGAGGATTGAGGATTGAGTATTGAGGATTGAGGATCTAGAATTGGAGATTGATTATTGAGGATTGAAGATTGAGGATTGATGAATGAGGATTGAGGATTGAGAATTGAGGATGAGGACTGAGGGTTGAGAATTGAGGTTTGAGAAATGAGGAATGAGGATTGAGGATTGAGGATTGAGGATTGAGGATTGAGGATTAAGGGTTGAGGATTGATGTTTGAGGTTTGAGGATTGACGATTGTGGATTGAGGATTGGGGATTGAGGATTGAGGATTGATGGTTGAGGAATGAGGATTGGCGATTGAGGATTGAGGATTGAGGATTGAGGATTGACGATTGAGGATTGAGGATTGAGGATTGAGGATTGAGGATTGAAGATTGAGGATTGAGCATTGAGGGTTGAGTATTGAGTGTTGATGATTGAAGATTGAGGATTGAGAATGGATGATTGAGGATTGATGATTGAAGATTGAGGGTTGATTACTGAGTGTTGAGGATTGATGACTCAGGGTTGAGGGTTGAGGATTGACGATTGTGGAGTGAGGATTGAGGATTGAGTATTGAGGATTGAGCATTGAGGATTGAGTGTTGAGGATTGAATGTTGAGGATTGAGAATTGATGATTGAGGATTGAAGATTGAGGACAGAGTATTGAAAACTGAGAGTTGAGGATATTCTGTTGAGGATTGAGATTTGAGTATTGACGATTGTGGATTCAGGATTGAGTATTGATGGCTGCTGTTTGAGGATTGAAGATGAGGATTGAGGATCGAGGATGGAGGGTTGAGGATTGAGGGTTGAGGATTGAGGATTGAGGATTGAAGATTAAGGATTGAGGATAGATGATTGAAGATTCAGGACTGAGTGTTGAGAACAGAGTGACGAGGATTGATGTCTGTGAACTGAGATTTAAAAATTGAAGATTGAGGGTTGAGTATTGAAAACTGAGAATTGAGGATTTTCTATTGAGGATTGAGGCTCGAGGACTGAGGATTGAGGATTGAGAATTGAGTCTCGAGGACTGAGGATTGAGGATTGAGTATTGAGGATAGAAGATTGAGGATTGAGGATTGAGGATTGAGGCTTGAGGACTGAGGATTGAGGATTGAATATTGAGGATTGAGAATTAATGACTGAGGATTGAGGATCGAGGATTGAGCATTGATTATTGAGGATTGAGGTTTGAGGACGGAGGATTCAGGATTGAGGATTGGGGATTGAGGTTTGAGGATTCAGGATTGATAATTGAGGATTGAGGATTGAGGATTGATGATTGAAGATTGAGGATTGAGCTTTGAGGGTTGAGTATTGAGTGTTGATGATTGAAGATCGAGGATTGAGAATGGATGATTGAGGACTGATGATTGAAGATTGAGGGTTGATTACTGAGTGTTGAGGATTGATGACTCAGGGTTGAGGGTTGCGGATTGACGATTGAGGAGTGAGGCATGATGTCTGAGGATTGAGGATTGAATATTGAGGATTGATAATTAATGACTGAGGATTGAGGATCGGGGATTGAGCATTAAATGTTGAGGATTGAGGATTGAGGATTGAGGGTTGAGTATTGAGGATTGAGCATTGAGGATTGAGGGTAGAGAATTGAGGACGGAGGATTGAGGACTGTGGATTGAGGATTGAGGATTGAGGATTGCGGATTGAGGATTGACGATTGAGGATTGAGGATTGAGGATTGAGGATTGAGGATTGAGTGTTGATTATTGAGGATTGAATGTTGTGGACTGATGATTGATGACTGAAGATAATGAATTGAGATTTGATGATTGAAGATTGAGGACTGAGTGTTGAGGACAGAGTGTTGAGGATTGATGTCTGTGAACTGAGATTTGAAAATTAAAGATTGAGGGTTGAGTATTGAAAACAGAGAATTGAGGATTTTCTATTGAGCATTGAGGATTGAGGATTGAGGATTAAGTATTGAGGATTGATGGTAGAGGTTTGAGGATTGAAGATTGGGGATTGAGTACTGAGGGTTGTCGATTGAGGTTTCAGAATCCAGGATTGTTAATTGAATATTGAGGATTGAGGATCGAGGTCTGAGGATTGAGGATTGAGTATTGAGGATTGAAGATTGAGGATTGAGGATTGAGGATTAAGGCTTGAGGACTGAGGATTGAGGATTGAACATTGAGGATTGAGAACTGATGACTGAGGATTGAGGATTGAGGATTGAGTATTGAGCACTGAGGAATGAATGTTGAGGATTGAAGATTGAGGATTGAGGATTGATGAATGATGATTGGGGATTGAGGATCGAGGATTGACGATTGAGGATTGAGGTTTGGGGATTGAGGATTGAGGATTGGTGGTTGAGGATTGAGGATAGACGATTGAGGATTGACGATTGAGGATTGAGGATTGAGGATTGAGGATTGAGGATTGAGCATTGAGGATTGAGTGTTGAGGATTGAAGATTGAGGATTGAGAATTGATGATTGAGGATTGAAGATGGAGGACAGAGTATTGAAAACTGAGAATTGAAGATATTCTATTGAGGATTGAAAATTGAGGATTGAGGATTGAGGATTGAGGATTAAGGGTTGAGGATTGAAGTTTGAGGTTTGAGGATTGACGATTGTGGATTGAGGATTGTGGATTGAGGATTGAGGATTGATGGTTGAGGATTGAGGATTGACGATTGAGGATTGAGGATTGAGGATTGAGGATTGACGATTGAGGATTGAGGATTGAGGATTGATGATTGAAGATTGAGGGTTGATTACTGAGTGTTGAGGATTGATGACTCAGGGTTGAGGGTTGAGGATTTACGATTGAGGATTGAGGATTGAGGATTGAGGTTTGAGGATTGAGGATTGGTGGTTGAGGATTGAGGATAGACGATTGAGGATTGACGATTGAGGATTGAGGATTGAGGATTGAGGATTGAGGATTGAGCATTGAGGATTGAGTGTTGAGGATTGAAGATTGAGGATTGAGAATTGATGATTGAGGATTGAAGATTGAGGACAGAGTATTGAAAACTGAGAATTGAAGATATTCTATTGAGGATTGAAAATTGGGGATTGAGGATTGAGGATTGAGGATTAAGGGTTGAGGATTGAAGTTTGAGGTTTGAGGATTGACGATTGTGGATTGAGGATTGGGGATTGAGGATTGAGGATTGATGGTTGAGGATTGAGGATTGACGATTGAGGATTGAGGATTGAGGATTGATGATTGACGATTGACGATTGAGGATTGAGGATTGAGGATTGAGGATTGAGGATTGAGGATTGAGGATTGAGCATTGAGGGTTGAGTATTGAGTGTTGATGATTGAAGATTGAGGATTGAGAATGGATGATTGAGGATTGATGATTGAAGATTGAGGGTTGATTACTGAGTGTTGAGGATTCATGACTCAGGGTTGAGGGTTGAGGATTGACGATTGAGGATTGAGGATTGAGGATTGAGGATTGAGGATTGAGCATTGAGGATTGAGTGTTGAGGATTGAAGGTTGAGGATTGAGAATTGATGATTGAGGATTGAAGATTGAGGACAGAGTATTGAAAACTGAGAGTTGAGGATATTCTGTTGAGGACTGAGATTTGAGAATTGACGATTGAGGATTCAGGATTGAGTATTGATGGCTGCAGTTTGAGGATTGAAGATGAGGATTGAGGATCGAAGATGGAGGGTTGAGGATTGAGGGTTGAGGATCGAGGATTGAGGATTGAAGATTAAGGTTTGAGGATAGATGATTGAAGATTGAGGACTGAGTATTGAGAACAGAGTGACGAGGATTGATGTCTGTGAACTGAGATCTAAAAATTGAAGATTGAGGGTTGAGTATTGAAAACTGAGAGTTGAGGATTTTCTATTGAGGATTGAGGATTGAAGGCTGAGGGTTGAGGATTGAGGTTTCAGAATTCAGGATTGATAATTGAATATTGAGGATTGAGGATCGTGGGCTGAGAATTGAGGATTGAGGATTGAGGATTGAGGATTGAGGATTGATGGTTGAGGACAGAGTATTGAAAACTGAGAATCGAAGATATTCTATTGAGGATTGAAAATTGAGGATTGAGGATTGAGGATTGAGGATTAAGGGTTGAGGATTGGTGTTTGAGGTTTGAGGATTGACGATTGTGGATTGAGGATTGGGGATTGAGGATTGAGGATTGATGGTTGAGGATTGAGGATTGGCGATTGAGGATTGAGGATTGAGGATTGACGATTGAGGATTGAGGATTGAGGATTGAGGATTGAGGATTGAAGATTGAGGATTGAGCATTGAGGGTTGAGTATTGAGTGTTGATGATTGAAGATTGAGGATTGAGAATGGATGATTGAGGACTGATGATTGAAGATTGAGGGTTGATTACTGAGTGTTGAGGATTGATGACTCAGGGTTGAGGGTTGAGGATTGACGATTGTGGAGTGAGGATTGAGGATTGAGTATTGAGGATTGAGCATTGAGGATTGAGTGTTGAGGATTGAAGATTGAGGATTGAGAATTGATGATTGAGGATTAAAGATTGAGGACAGAGTATTGAAAAATGAGAGTTGAGGATATTCTGTTGAGGATTGAGATTTGAGTATTGACGATTGTGCATTCAGGATTGAGTATTGATGGCTGCAGTTTGAGGATTGAAGATGAGGATTGAGGATCGAGGATGGAGGGTTGAGGATTGAGGGATGAGGATTGAGGATTGAGGATTGAAGATTAAGGTTTGAGGATAGATGATTGAAGATTCAGGACTGAGTGTTGAGAACAGTGTGACGAGGATTGATGTCTGTGAACTGAGATTTAAAAATTGAAGATTGAGGGTTGAGTACTGAAAACTGAGAATTGAGGATTTTCTATTGAGGATTGAGGCTCGAGGACTGAGGATTGAGGATTGAGTATTGAGTCTCGAGGACTGAGGATTGAGGATTGAGTATTGAGGATAGAAGATTGAGGATTGAGGATTGAGGATTGAGGCTAGAGGACTGAGGATTGAGGATTGAATATTGAGGATTGAGAATTAATGACTGAGGATTGAGGATCGAGGATTGAGCATTGATTATTGAGGATTGAGGTTTGAGGACGGAGGATTCAGGATTGAGGATTGGGGATTGAGGTTTGAGGATTCAGGATTGATAATTGAGGATTGAGGATTGAGGATTGAGGATTGAGGATTGATGGTTGAGGACAGAGTATTGAAAACTGAGAATCGAAGATATTCTATTGAGGATGGAAAATTGAGGATTGAGGATTGAGGATTGAGGATTAAGGCTTGAGGATTGATGTTTGAGGTTTGAGGATTGACGATTGTGGATTGAGGATTGTGGATTGAGGATTGATGATTGATGGTTGAGGATTGAGGATTGACGATTGAGGATTGAGGATTGAGGATAGACGATTGAGGATTGACGATTGAGGATTGAGGATTGAGGATTGAGGATTGAGGATTGAGCATTGAGGATTGAGTGTTGAGGATTGAAGATTGAGGATTGAGAATTGATGATTGAGGATTGAAGATGGAGGACAGAGTATTGAAAACTGAGAATTGAAGATATTCTATTGAGGATTGAAAATTGAGGATTGAGGATTGAGGATTGAGGATTAAGGGTTGAGGATTGAAGTTTGAGGTTTGAGGATTGACGATTGTGGATTGAGGGTTGTGGATTGAGGATTGAGGATTGATGGTTGAGGATTGAGGATTGACGATTGAGGATTGAGGATTGAGGATTGAGGATTGACGATTGAGGATTGAGGATTGAGGATTGAGGATTGAGGATTGAGGATTGAGCATTGAGGGTTGAGTATTGAGTGTTGATGATTGAAGATTGAGGATTGAGAATGGATGATTGAGGATTGATGATTGAAGATTGAGGGTTGATTACTGAGTGTTGAGGATTGATGACTCAGGGTTGAGGGTTGAGGATTGACAATTGAGGATTGAGGATTGAGGATTGAGGTATGAGGATTGAGGATTGGTGGTTGAGGATTGAGGATAGACGATTGAGGATTGACGATTGAGGATTGAGGATTGAGGATTGAGGATTGAGGATTGAGCATTGAGGATTGAGTGTTGAGGATTGAAGATTGAGGATTGAGAATTGATGATTGAGGATTGAAGATTGAGGACAGAGTATTGAAAACTGAGAATTGAAGATATTCTATTGAGGATTGAAAATTGAGGATTGAGGATTGAGGATTGAGGATTAAGGGTTGAGGATTGAAGTTTGAGGTTTGAGGATTGACGATTGTGGATTGAGGATTGGGGATTGAGGATTGAGGATTGATGGTTGAGGATTGAGGATTGACGATTGAGGATTGAGGATTGAGGATTGAGGATTGACGATTGAGGATTGAGGATTGAGGATTGAGGATTGAGGATTGAGGATTGAGCATTGAGGGTTGAGTATTGAGTGTTGATGATTGAAGATTGAGGATTGAGAATGGATGATTGAGGATTGATGATTGAAGATTGAGGGTTGATTACTGAGTGTTGAGGATTGATGACTCAGGGTTGAGGGTTGAGGATTGACGATTGAGGATTGAGGATTGAGGATTGAGGATTGAGGATTGAGCATTGAGGATTGAGTGTTGAGGATTGAAGATTGAGGATTGAGAATTGATGATTGAGCATTGAACATTGAGGACAGAGTATTGAAAACTGAGAGTTGAGGATATTCTGTTGAGGATTGAGATTTGAGAATTGACGATTGAGGATTCAGGATTGAGTATTGATGGCTGCAGTTTGAGGATTGAATATGAGGATTGAGGATCGAAGATGGAGGGTTGAGGATTGAGGGTTGAGGATTGAGGATTGAGGATTGAAGATTAAGGATGGAGGATAGATGATTGAAGATTGAGGACTGAGTGTTGAGAACAGAGTGACGAGGATTGATGTCTGTGAACTGAGATTTAAAAATTGAAGATTGAGGGTTGAGTATTGAAAACTGAGAGTTGAGGATTTTCTATTGAGGATTGAGGATTGAAGGCTGAGGGTTGAGGATTGAGGTTTCAGAATTCAGGATTGATAATTGAATATTGAGGATTGAGGATCGTGGGCTGAGAATTGAGGATTGAGGATTGAGGATTGAGGATTGAGGATTGAGGATTGAGGATTGAGGATTGATGGTTGAGGAC